>NW_005843097.1:261795-265957 GCF_000455745.1 Alligator sinensis
GAGGGTGAGTGAGCACGGGGCCTCGCCTGGGGCAGGGGGCGGGGCTCCACTTTGGCTCCGTCCCTCCCGCTGGGCTGTGCTCGGCGTCCTCGCAGAAAGGAACCGAGGAGCTCGGGGGACCATGGAGTGCGAGATCCGGCCCTGGCGGCCGCAGGACTGCGCCCACGTGCTGCGCATGATCCGGGTAATGGGGGTGGGTTGGGAGGGAGGAGCCCAGGGTCCGGGGCCCTGACCCCGCCTTCTTCCCCCCCCCAGGAGCTGGCGGAGTTTGAGCGACTCCCGGAGCAGGTGGAGACCAGCGAGGAAGGTGACGCCCCGCCTCTCGCTTCAGCTGCGCCCTCAAATAGTGACTGGGGCAGGGCTAGGCTAGCCTGGGAGGGGAGTGCTGGGGGCGGGAGGGCTCCGCTCAGCCTGCCTCAACTTACCTACTCTGCCTCCCAGTGCTGCGCACGGATGGGTTCGGGCCTGAGCCCTGGTTCCAGTGCCTCGTGGCCGAGGTGCCCCCCCAGCACTGCAGTGCAGACGGTGGGTACCGGGGGCGGGGCTTGGGGTGCAGGGGGCGGGACTTGAGGTTGGGGGGGGCAGATAGGGGTTGGGAGCTGGTGGGGGTTGTATCTGGCTCTCACTCCACCCCTCCTCCCCCAGGGCACGTGGTGATTGGCTATGGCCTGTTCTACCCGGCTTACAGCACCTGGCATGGCCGCAGCCTCTACCTGGAGGACCTCTACGTCATGCCCGAGTACCGCGGTGAGAGGACCCGGGCATCTGGCTCTGTGTCTTGACCACCCCTGGACCTGCTGCCCTCCTGGAGCTGGAGGGAACCCAGGTGTCCAGTCTCCCAGCACCCCCCACCCTAACCCTGCTTCTCCCTGTGCAGGGAAGGGCATTGGAAAGAAGCTGCTGAGTAAAATTGCGGAGGTGGGTGCTGGCACAGGAGGAGTTAATCCTAGGGTTGGGGTCCCAGAGAGAACTCAGGGGTCTGGGCACCCTGACCCCCACTGGAGAGCCCGGGTGCCTGCTCCCAGTAGAGAACCGCGGTGTCCGGTTGGCAGGCAGGCATGGCACAGAGCTGCGGGGAGCTGCGCCTGGCGGTGCTGGACTGGAACATGGCAGCCGGCAGGTTCTATGCAGCGCTGGGGGCGCAAGACGTGACGGGCTCTGAGGGCTGGCGCTGCCTGCGGCTGCGTGGGATAGCACTGCGGCGCCTGGCGGGTCCCATCCCTGCCCCTGCCCAGGACCCAGGCATCCAGGACCTTCTGACCTAGTGCAGGACCCAGGCATCCAGCCCCCCCCCATTTCATCGCATGGAATAAACCGGTGATGTCATGAGGGACACGTGTCTGTTCTTCATTGTGGGGGCCACGTTGCCCCGGGGCAGGCACATTTCACATGATCCTTTGCAGGCTCAACCCCTTTCCCCTGATCCTCTCTGGAAGGGGGCTTTCCATATCCCATGAGGCTGCAGGACTCTTACCCCCGTTTCAGGCCCAGGTGGCTGTGGGGCATGGAGCAGTTCCATATCCCATGATGCTGTGGGGCACCTGATATCTTCATAGCCCATGATGCCCTGGGGTATGTAGTATCTCAGTATCCCATGTTCCATATATATCATGATCCTCAATGGCACAGGGCATGTCCATATCCCATGATCCTCTGGGACATGCAACATCCATCTCCTATGATCCTCCAGGGAGCACAGCATTATAATATCCCATGATCCTTTGGGGCACTTGGCATCTCCATATCCCACAATGCTCTGGGGTACTTGGAGCCTCTGTATCCCATGGTCCTCTGAGGCATGCAACATCTAGCTCCCTTGGGACAAGTATCCGATGATCCTCTGAGGCATTTGGTGTCTCTATCCCATGAGCCTCTGGGATTATTTCCCATGATTCTCTGGGACCCTCGTTGGCTCCGCCTTCCAGGAGGTCCCACAGCGCTCCCCACCCCAGTTTGGCTCCGCCCCGTTTAGCCTAACGAAGCAAGGCTGGCGATGACGCAAAGCGCCCAAGGAGTAACGTCCCTGTGACCTACGCTGAGAAGGGTGGGACGCGGTGACGCAGAACAGATGGCCCGGGAGGATGCGCTCAAGACGCGGTGACGCAGCACGTACGGTGGGGGAGGAGACGCGATGATGCAAACGTCCTCGTGCGCGGGGGGGCGGGGCTCTGCTGCCCCCCTTCCCCCCCCGCGTCATCCCAGGCCGCCGGCTGATGACGCCATCAGGCGGCGCCGGCTCCTGGGAGGCGGCGGCGGCGGTACAGGGAGCCTGAGCGAGGCTCCCCCCCGCCCCACGGGGGTGAGTGCGCGCGGCCCCCTTAGCCGGGTGTTCCTACTTGGGTAGGAACCTCCGTGCTGGGGGTCCCACTCGTGTCCGCTCCTCCCCTCCCCCCAGGGCCCCGCCCCCCTGGCTCCAGCCCCTCTGGCTGTAGGCCCCTCCCAGGGGCCCCCTCGCCCCGGCTCTCGGCTCCCCCAGGCCCTCATCCCGACTGGGTTTATGTCCCACCCCCGCTCCCTTCCCGTCTTGGCTCTAGGGGCCTTTCCGCCCCTTGCCCCCTCACCCAACCGCCCCCCAGGCACCATGATGGCCAGATTGGGGGAAGCAGATGTGGGAAGGAGAGGGATAAACTGAGGAAGGAGGGTGGGAGGTTTGGTATCAGAGTGCTACAGGGGTGATAAAATGAGGCAGGAGGTGAATCGGAGACCAGCCACCAGCCTGGGCAGTGGTGCGGTCTGGGGTGTCTAGACTGCGGGGGGCGCTTGTTTCTTTGGGATCTGGATTGGGGGCATCTTGGCTCCGGTCCCAGGTCCAGGGCGTAGACAAGCTTTAGCCTTTGTGGCGGTCGAGTGAGGGTTGACAGATGGGAGGGGTCTGACTTTGGGGCTGGTGAAATGGAGAGCTTTGAGGGGGGCTCGATTTCAAGGGAACCAGTTGTGGGCTTGCGGGGGCTAGATGGGGTGGGACAGATGAGGGGTCTACATTTGGGGGTTTCTTGGGGGTCTGCTCTTGGGCAGTCTATGTCAGGGGCTTTGGGGGGGTCTATATCTAGGGGACTCCTGGGGGCTCTACATGTGGGGGTGTTTATCTGTGGGATCTATTTTTTGGGGGTATTACATCAGGGGCTTTTTGGGGATGTATATCTGCAGGGTCTATATTTGGGAGGGCTAGACTTCAGGGGGCCAACATACATAGGTTTTGGGAGTCTAGAGACCTACCAAGGTAGGTCGAGGGTGGGGGGGTCCAGGTTTTGGGTAGATTAGGGTCTAGATTTGAGGGGTATCTCCAGACCCCTCCCCTCCACCCTAACCCCTTCCCCTCTCCCCCCGCCTGCAGCCACCCCGGAGCCATGAAGGAATCTCCCCTCCAGACCAAGAAGTTCTGGGGGCCCCCACCCGGCTTCGGGGCCCCCCCGGCACCCCCCAGTGGCACGACCTGGCAGCCCCCCAAGCATGGCGGGTGCTTTGAGGCTGGGCGCCGCCTGCCCTACACTCAGCAGCAGCCTCCCGGCTTCGAGGATGCGCGGTGGGGCCTGTGCGTGTCCCACCCACCTGCGCCCGCCTGGCCCTTCTCCCCTCGGGGCCGCCCCCCGCCTGCCCGCCGGAGGGGGCTGCCCCCACGCCGGCGATGGAGGGGTCTGCGGGCCTTGGGCATGCTCCTTTACTCAAAGAGCCCCTCATTGGCCTTCCACTGGCGCCTCTGGGGCAAGCTGCCTGCGCGTGGACGGCGACGGGCAGGGGGTACCAAGCGGGCCCGATCCTCCCTCTCCCTGTCCCCGGGGTCGCAGGCTGAGGAGGACCCTGGTGTGGGGGACCCGCCCTGCTCCAAGCCCCGCCCAGCTGGTGGGGCCTACGCAGCGCTGCCCCTGCTGGGGGCACTGGTGGGTGAAGATGGGGGCACCGGGGCCCCTCCCTGCTACGCTGAGCTACGCCGGGTCAGCTTCGAGTCCCCTACTGAGGAGGATGATGCTGCTGGGATCCCTCCGCTTGACCGCTCGCCTGGGGGAGGGCAGGAGCCTGAGCCAACGCTGGATGGGGATTCAGGTACCCCTGGGGTGGGGGATTGGGGGGGATGGGGGCTGTCGGGTATATATGGAGGGAGAGGGGCTATCTGTGGGCTTGTGAGGGGAAGTAGGGGCATGTGAGGGGGTAAGTGGGGGCTGCC
>NW_005843097.1:266260-268266 GCF_000455745.1 Alligator sinensis
GCATCCTCATCTCCAACGTGTGCAGCATCGGGGCCGAGGAGCTGTTTGGGGCCCCCCCCGACACCACTGGCCCCCTGCCCACCCGTGCCTCCCCCCCTGCTGACCGCGCCCCCCAGCACAGCCCCCTGCGTGAGGAGCACGTCACCTGCGTCCAGAGTAAGAGGGCACGGGGTTGGGGGTGTCACTAGGAGTTTTGAGAGCATTAATGCAAGCAGGAGCCACCCCAGAGCTGGCTGCCTTTCAGCACTGAGTCCCTGTTATGCAGCTCTGCTCCACCCCAGGGCTAGTTACGTCTCTGGGAAGTCCCTGTTATGTGCAACCCTGATGCACCTCAGCCCCAGGTCCCCTGTTATACTCAGCTGGGATTAACTGCAGAGCAGGTTGCATCTTGGTGCCATGTCCTATTATACCCAGCTGCCCTCACCCCAGAGTTGGCTGCTTTTCAGGCCTAGGCGAGGGGTCCCTGTTATGCATCTGTGCCCCACCCCAGAGCTGGCTGTATTTCAGTACCAGGCAGGGGGTTCTTGTTATATTCTCTGAAGTGCTACCCCAGATATGGCTGCATCTCTGCACTGCGTGAGGGGTACCTGTTATATGCAGCCATGATCTATTCCAGAACTGATTGCATCTCTATACCAAACAAGGGGTCCTTGTTTTATGCACCTATGCCCCACTCCAGAGCTGGCTACATTTTAGTGCCAGGTCCTTGTTTACCCAACTGACCCCACCTCAGAGCTGGCTGCTTTTCAGGCTTAGGTGAGGGGTCCCTGTTGTATGCAGCCCTGAACCCCAGAACTGGTTGCATCTCTGCGGTGAGTCTCTTGTTACACTCAGCTGCGATCCACCCCAGAGCTGGCTACATCCCCACACCAAGTAAAAAATGTTTGTTTATATGCAGCCATGATCCACCCTAGAGCCAGCTGCTTTTGGGGCCCTGGTGAGGGGGTCCCTGCCCCCCCAGAGGTGGGAGCAGGTGGCTCCAGGTTCACCCCTGCCCCCCTCCCCTGTCCCACAGGCATCCTGGATGAGTTCCTGCAGGCCTATGGCAGCCTAATCCCTGTCAGCTCAGATGAGGTGGTGGAGAAGCTAGAGGACATCTTCCAGCAGGAGTTCTCCACGCCCCAGCGGTACTGCCTGGGTCCGCGGGGCGGGGCGGGGCGGGGGCGCTGAGGGGGTGAGAGCAGGAAGGGCTGGGAGCCCAAACATGTGGCTTCTCTGGGGGGCTGGAGGATGGGGGCGGGGGTGTTGAGGGTGGTGGTCTTGGGGCCTTGGCGGAGACAGGAGCCCAGACACCTGGGTTCCCGGCTGCCCCCTCACATGGCGCCCCCTGCAGGAAGGGCATGGTGCAGCAGCTGATGCAGTCTTACCAGCGCATGCCAGGCAATGCCATGCTGCGTGGCTTCCGTGTCACCTACAAGCGCCACGTACTCACCATGGATGACCTGCAGACCCTCTATGGCCCCAACTGGCTCAATGACCAGGTGCCTGGGCAGGGGCGGGAATGGGGGCAGCAATTAAGGTGCAGGTGAGGGAGAGGGGGTAGTTTGTGGGGCTGGGGGGTACTGCTGGGGAGTATGAGGGGGCAGGTGGGGGGAGGGGGAGGCAGCCCAGATGCCTGGGTTCCCTCCTGGGTTGGGTCCAGGGGGGCAGCCTGGACACCTGGGTTCTCTGGGAGGGGGGTGATGGGTAAGCGAGAGCTGGGGGTGGGGCTGGGGGTGCCAGGAAGCCTGGGTTCTCTGGGAGAGGAGTGAGGGCTGGGGCCTGAGAGAGGGGAGCTGAGACCCCGGACACCTGGGTTCTGTCCCTACTGCAGGGGGGCCTTGGGGGCCTGGATGCCTGGGTTTCCTCCTGGATGGGGACCTGGTGTGTTTAAAATAAGTCAGAGCCGGAACACCTGGGTTGTTGGGGGGCGGGAAATAAGTCTTCGATACCTATGTTTTCCTGGGAGGGGAGTGGGGCTGCGGGTTGGGAGTAAGGTGGGCTGAGGACCTGGACACCTGGGTTCT
>NW_005843097.1:268276-269443 GCF_000455745.1 Alligator sinensis
TGCCCCCCCCCCCCCCCCCCCCCCCCCCCCCCCCAGGTTCACTTCTTCAACAGTTTTTTCTACGATAAGCTACGAACCAAGGGGTACGAGGGGGTGAAGCGCTGGACCAAAAATGTGAGTGTGGCAGGGTTGGAGGGGCGGAGCCAGGATCCCAGATGCTTGGCTGCTTCTTTGTGATGGGGAGGGGGCTTGAGGGGTGAGAGTAGGGGGGACTGAGAGCCCAGATGCCTGGCTTCCCTGGGAAGGCAGGGGCTGTGGGGATGGGAGCTGGGAGCCTGGACACCTGGGTTCTCTGGGAAGTGGGCTGGGGCGGAGCATCGGAGCAGTGAGGTGCTGGGAGCCCAGATACATGGGTTCTCATGGCATAGAGATCAGGGCAGGGGTCCAATCCAGCACCCCACTTCTACCCTGCACTCTTCTATACTACCCAACTACATCCCAGAAACAGCTGCATTCTAGATAGCTGGGGGTGGAGCTACAAAATATGACCTGGGGGGTGGATCTAGGCTCCCTGGTGGGGGGTGGGGGGGATGGGAGCAGAGCTGACAACTGTGGCGGTGCCCCCTGCAGGTGGACATCTTCCAGAAGGAACTGCTGCTGGTCCCGATCCACCTGGAGGTGCACTGGTCGCTGGTAGCTGTGGATGTGCGAGGCCAGCGCATCACCTACTTCGACTCCCAGCGCACGCTCAACCGCCGCTGTCCCAAGGTACCCAGGCCCTGATCCTGATCCTGGGAAGGGGGTGTGTGGGCAGAGTCAGGAATCCCAATCCTGAATGGGGAGGGGGGTTTCTAGCCCCGGGGGGAGAACAGGAAGGGATCCTGGGCCCCATCCTGGCTCGGATAGCAGTGGGAGGGCAGGGGTTGGAGACGCTATTAATTGCCTTCACCTGCTCCCCTTCCCTCCTCCAGCACATCTGCAGGTATCTCCAAGCAGAGGCTGACAAGAAGGACCGGCCCGATTTTCGGGATGGCTGGCGGGGCTCCTTTAAGATGGTGAGCCCAGATGCCTGGCTTCTCTACAGTGGAAGGGGTTGGGGGGGTGACAATGAGGAGGTGGGGGCTGGGAGCCTGGATGCTTGGGTCCTCCTAGTGGGGGCTGCAGGGTGAGAGTTAGGGGTGCTAGGAGCCCAGATGTCTGGGTTTGCTGGGGGAGGCCAGAAGCCTA
>NW_005843097.1:269492-275466 GCF_000455745.1 Alligator sinensis
CCCCCCCCCAGAATGTTGCCCGGCAGAACAACGACAGTGACTGTGGCGCCTTCGTCCTGCAGGTGAGATGAGCTGCACCCACTTCTGGGGACTCCCTTCACTTCCCCATGGGAGTGGACATCATCTCTCATCATCCCCTGGGGCTCTTATTCCCCTTCCCCCAAGTTGATCTCCCTCACCCCAAGATCTGAGATTTGCCACACTCCCCTCATTGCTGGGGTAGACACCCAGGTCTCCAGTTATTTCCCTCTCCCAAAAGATCTAAGGCCTTCCACCCACCCTTCATAGATGGGGGGACCCAGGTATTGGCTCCCATATGCCCAAAGATCTGAGAATTTCCATGCTCCTTGTACCTTTCGGGTGGTGGGGGGAACCCAGCTGTCTGCCCCCTCCAAATTTTAACCCTTTCCCTCCCCCCCCCACAGTACTGCAAGTTCTTGGCTCTGGGGCTGCCCTTCTCCTTCACCCAGCAGGACATGCCCAAGCTCCGCCGGCAGATGTACAAGGAGCTGTGTCACTGCAAACTCACCGTGTGAGATGCTCCCCCATCTCCGTTCCCCCACCCTCACAGAAGGTGGTGGGCGGAGCCTTGTGGAGGGGTGGAGCCTGTAAGCCCCCCCCTCTACACTGGGGAGGGGGGGGCACTAAGTGTGTCTCCCCCCCCACCTCCCCTTTAAAAGAATCCAGACTCTGGGGGGATTTCTCTGTTTTGTTTTGTTTTGTTTTTGTTTTTACTCCTTTCTGTGTTCATTTTTTTTTTTTGCGCCCCCCCCCCCTTATTTAAACTCATGGTGCATTTTTCTGGGGGTGGGGGGAGGGTATGAAGGTGGAAACATGCCCCCCCCCATGCTAAATATAACCCCCCAGTTTGGGGATGGGGATAGGAACCAAAACGAGGGGGGGACCTTTGTGTTGCTAGCACAGGCGGCAGGGGAAGGTTCTGAGCGTGACGCGATCCCCCCCTTTATTCCCTCCTCCAATTGGTCCATTGTGTTCGGTGCATTTTTTTTGTCTGTTTCCAAAGGGAGGGGGGTGTTTTTTGGGGAGGGGTACCGGGGGACGGGGGGGGGGGACTAGGGGGTCGGACACTGGGCTGCCACTGGAGGAAGGAGGAGGGCGTGGATTAATATTATTTTTTTTGTTTTCGGGGGGTGTTTTTTATATCTCGACGGGCGTCGGCGGGAATAAACTTTTCGCTCTTTGGAGCCCGTGTATGTGTGTGTATGCGCGGGGGCGGAAACCCGGGCGCCCCTCCCACGTGGGTCCCCTGCGGGCGTCCCCGCCGCCCACGTGCGGCCCACTTCCGCGCCTGGCCAGGTGTGACGGGTGCGCCTGCTGTCCAATCCGCGCGCGCCTGGGTCCAGAAGCGGAAGGGAGGGGGAGAGGTTGCAATATCACGAGTGGCTAGCCAATGAGCGCCTGGGGCGGCTCGCAGGCGAGGCTGTGCCGGCGGAGCTGCAGAGGAGCTGGTAAGCGGCGCCGCATGGCCTGGAAGTACCATACCTAGCGGGGGTGTGTGTGGAAGGTTCCATTTTTTCGCCTGTAAGGGCAGCGCGTACTCGCTCTGCCCGCTACGACTGACCCTTTCGGGCATCCGTGCGGGGGGGCGAGTCCATTCTCTGCCGAGAAGAGGGAACGGAACGTACCATTCCTCGTTTGGGGTATACCATGTTGCTGGCCTCCACCTGCTCCCGCTTTTCTGAATGAAGCGGCGGGGGCTGCTGGGGGCCTCCGGGGTCGCCGCGGTCCGCCACGGTTCTGCCCGTCCGCGTCCCGCCGACACACCCCCGCCCCCCCCCCCGCCTCTGGGTCTGCCACGTGCCACGGACTCTGCTCCGGGCCCCCCGCCCAGTGCCTGCCGGGCCTCGGCCTTCTGCCAGGTGTCCCATCCTAGCCCGGCTGCCGCGCGAGTCAACTAGCTGGGGCGAGGAGTGGCTGCACTCCCCCACCTGCCCTTCCACCCAGCCCAGCCCCTAAAACTGGGCACATCCAGGCCTGTTGCACCCAGCCTGGCCCCCAGAGCTGGCTTCTTCAGGACCCTCCTCACTGCTGTGCTCCCCCCACCAGGTTTCCATCTTGCTGCACAGTGGCAGGTTATCAACATCTTAACACCTTTGGCACTGTGGTTGGGGCAGGGACTCGCACTCTGGCCCAGGCTGGAGAGGGGCTCCTGTCCAGGCTGCTCCTGCTCTGTGTGTCCAGGGGAAACAGGCACAGGAGGTTCTGCATGACCCAGCTGGAGGAGCTGCACATCTTTGTGCTTGGCTACATCTCCCTCCTGCAGCAGTGGTAGGTGACAGGGAGAGAAGATCTAGAGTTAGCCCTGTCTGCATGGGTGGGTAGGCATTGCAGTGGGACAGGGAGTGTTTCTGTTCGTGTTTAATGCTGGAGCAGGCTGCTCTTCACCAAGAGGGATCTTCCACCCTCTGTCCTGCAGGTGAATAAAATCCCAGCAGCCCTGCTCTTGGTGCACTGGGACAAGCTGAGCATCATGCAGTGGAGGGGCCAGATCCTGATTCTGACCCCCATTGGCCTCACCGTGTCGTTTGATGCCCATCACTCTGCAGGTGATAACCTGGGCACACCACAGCCTGTTCTGCCCAGCTTGGCTCCACTGCCCAGCAGCAGCTGCTGCTCACCCTGGTCTCCACCT
The DNA here is from genome assembly GCF_000455745.1 of Alligator sinensis. NCBI lineage: Eukaryota > Metazoa > Chordata > Crocodylia > Alligatoridae > Alligator > Alligator sinensis. Next base: position 272,146 of record NW_005843097.1, read on the forward strand.
TGTATTCCCCAACATGTACTGGGTGCAGTTAGGGGCCTCTGCAAATGTTGATGGAACCCCAAGAAACAAGTTTGTATCGCAGCTGCTGCCCGAGTTGGGGTTCCAGGCTCCTGTGCCCCCGCACCTAGGCACCATCAATGCACTGGGTCCGTGTGGGCCCTTTGCCCCCTGCCCCCCCATCCTGCCCGCCTGTGATTACCAGAGGTGAGTGGGGCTGGGTGGAGAGGTACTGAGGGGCACCCCGGCAGCTGTGACCCCCTTCCTCCCCACTAGGGACTGGGTCTAGGATCGCTGTGCTCTCTTGGATGATGACCCCAAGCTACCATGTCATGCATTTGTGGCCTATGCAAGAGCTCCTTGCCAGGCAGGTGGGCCAGTGCAGCTATAGCAACAGGAGACTGGCTGGGGTGAGAACCCCAGCCCTGCCACTGCCCCTCACTTGACCCACAGCCCCTTACCCCTCACCCCCCATGAGCCCATGAACCATTATGAGGTATCTAATTTCCCTCTTTGATTTCTAACACCCCCTTTCCTGATGTGTTAATGACCCCCCCACCACTCCTCTTGCCCACCTATGTGATCCTGAGCCCAGAGCAATTCTTTTGTGACCTCTGATGTCACATGTGACTCAACTGTCCCTTCATGGACCTGCTAGGCACCCCTGACCCTAGCCTTGACCTCTGACCCCCAGATGCTTCATTATCACTCACCTCCTGTCCTGCCAGGTTTCCGTCATGCCATCTGGTTTGTACGCCTTTGCATTGTTCTCTTGCTCTCCATGGCTATCGGGTTCTATTGCCTCAGGTAGGCCTGGGATGCTTTGGTCCCCTCCCTGCCTGGGAGGGGGGGCGCAGCACCTACCTCCAGGTGAGACCCCTCATTGACCCCCTCCCCCCAAAAACAGGAGCAAGAAGAAAAAGTGGAAGGTTCATTGCATCTTTAAAAAAACACCCCTAGGTGAGAGAACCCAAAAGCCTGGGTTAGACTCAATTGCTTCTCGGCCAGATCTCAGCTCTTAACCCTACCCCTGCCCATCCTACCTCCGGCCCCTCTGGTTCTGGCCCTGCCTCCCACCCCAGGGCAGCGGGTCCTCACCAACCAGCCAATCACCAGTTTCTGGAAGATGTAGTAGAGCTGGTCATTGAAGTATCAGCATCTCGCCTGCCTCATCCAGCACCAACATCTTGATGAACTTGGGGCTGCCGTGTTGGGGGAGGGGCTCGTTAGCAAGGGGGCAGGGCTAGGGGGGCAACATTCTCAGTATGGAAAGGGTATGAGCAGTGCCAGGACATCCCCAGGCTCCGAGGGCAAGGGCAGGAGCCATCAGATGACATGCATGGGGATCATCAGTATCTGGCACCTGGCGCTGCAGAGGACAAAGTCAGAGCCAGGGTGCACTAGCAGAGGTAGTGGCAGTTGAGTACGTCAAAGATGCGGCATGGGGTGCCCTCAATGATGTGGGGCACCTCTGCCTGCACAGCTGGGCACACCTGTGTTATGTGGTGCTGTGCTGCAGCCCAGCACTTGGTGCATCTGTATTACATGCTGCTAGGCTGCACCTCAGAGCTGGGTGCATCTATGTTATGTTGATGGGCATCGGTGGGAATAAATTTCAGTCCTTGGAGCATGTGCCTATGTGCGCTTGTGTGTGCACAGGTGGGCCCGGGCTGTGCTCTGCTCCCAGGCTTGGCTGAGGGTACTAGGTACAACTGAGAGGGACCCGGGGCTGGGTTTCATAGTATCGTAGTAGCTAAGGTCAGAAGGGACCTGCTTTGGGCAGGAACGGATGCTGGGGTCATATGACCTCAGTCAGGTGTCTATCCAGCCTCTTAAAGACCCCCAAGGTAGGAGCGAGCACCACTTCCCCTGGAAGTTGGTTCCAGGTCCTAGCCACCCTAACCTTGAAGTAATGCCTCCTGATGTCTATCCTGAACCTGCTCTCTATCAACTTGTGGCCATTATTCCTAGTTACCCCATGTGGTGCTGGGGGGAACAGGGCATCTCCTATTCCCGGCTGATCCCTCCTGGTGAATTTGTAGATGGCCACCAGATCTCACCCCCCCCAGCCTTCTCTTGTGGAGGCTGAACAAGTTCAGGCCCTCTAATCTTTCCTCATAGGGCCTGCTGTGCTGCTCCCTGATCATGCAAGTGGACCTCTGAACCCTCTCAGTGCTACCCACATCTGTCTTGAAGTGCAGCGCCCAGAACTGGACGCAGTACTCCAACTATGGCCTGACCAGTGTCGCATAGAGGGGGAGGATCACCTCCCTGGACCTGCTTGTGATGCATCTGTGGATGCAATTCCTCAAATTGGCAGCTGATGTTCAACCTGGGCCCTGCTGACCGGCAGGAGAAGGCAGAGGACCCAGCCATCCTTGCTGCTAGGCACCAGCTCCTACTGCCTGGCAGACGAGGAAGAATCCAAGTGCGTGGGCTCGCAGCATCACCCCCTTCAAAACCATCTGTGCCAGCCCCCTGCCCGCACCCACCAGGCCCCACTCCCCTCCTGAAGAACAGGTGTCCCAGCTTGAGACAAACTGGGCTTCCACCCCCCCAGCTGCAGCTGCCTCAGCCCCGCAGGGCCTGGATCATTGTGACCACCCTTCTGCCTCCTCAGCAGGGCCTGCAGAGGACCCAGGGGTTTGGGGCTTCCCACTCCTCAGGCCCCTCCTAATAGCTTGAGTGTCGCAGCAGCCCCGCCAAAAAGAACCCAGACGTCCGGCTCCCAGCATCCCTTGCTCCGCCCCGGCCCCCGAGAACGCAGGCGTCTGGGCCCCCAGAATTCCTAGCGATCACTCTTCCTGAAGAACCCAGGCCCCCAACTCCCCATCCCCTCCAAGATCCCAACCCCCCCCCCCCCGTGGGCATTGGCTGCCCGGCGGGCTGACGAGCGCACATATCGGCCAATCCCCGCGGCCTTAGAAAGAAAGGGGGGAGGTGTGACGTCACGCGCCGGCCCGGTGTAGGTGGTCAGCCAATGGGCGCGGGGCGGCGCGGCCGGGCCAATGGCGAGCGCACGGCGCGGCCAATGAGCTCGCGGTGGGGGCGGGCCGAGGAGTAGGTATATAAGCCGCGGCGCTGCAGGCAGGGTGCCGACGCTGCCCAGGATGTCTGCGAGTCAAGAGAGCCGGTGAGTACTCCTCCTCCCGGCCGTACGACTATCTGTGGGTGGTGGGGGGGGGGGTGGAATAACCCGTTTCTTTACTGCTTCTCGTGTCTTCTTTGGTGGCCGAGTTCGTTCCCGCCCTTCTTCTTTTTTTCCTGTCTTGTTTTTCTTTTATGGGCGAGTCTATTCTTTTAGAAGCGTTTTGGACGCCTCCA
>NW_005843097.1:275514-278077 GCF_000455745.1 Alligator sinensis
CCCCCCCCCACTTCTGGCGAGAATTCCATTGCTCGAATCGCAGGGTGGGGGAGCCTATTCTCAGTGAAGGTGGGGGAATATATTCCCCCACCTGGGCCGTACTATTTTTCTCCCCATGTTATGGAAAAGCCCACTTTTTTCTAATGGAGAGAGAATCTCGATTCTGGGGCGTAAACCATCCCCCTCTTCTTATTGCGGATGAGCCTATTTTTTTTCCAATCGGGGAGGCGGGTATTCCATTGCCCCCAAATTAAATGGGCGATCTCACTTTCTCTAATAAAGAGGTTATAATACTCGGCTTAGGTCTATCAAATCATCTACCCCCGTGTTATGGGCAAGCCCATATTGTCCCAATAAGGGGAGATACCGCATTCACACCCGGGCTGTAGCACTGCGGATGATTAGGCACCCCCATCATGGGCGGAACCATGCCGGGGCGGTGTGGGCGAGCCCATTCGGCCCGAAGAGGAGGGCGAGGCTTGGTCCGGTGGGCGATCTCTTCAAATAATTATTTTTTTTGCTTTTGATTTTCGTTTCCCGGGGCGGATGGGTTTAGACCATTTAGTTCTTCTCTCTCCCCCCGCCGGGAGCGGCAGGTGGGCGGAACGACTTCCCCATCGGGCGGAACCATCGAGCCCCCTATGGAGGCGAAGGGGGTTCTTGAGCGAAAAAGACTATTGCGCAGGAAGAAGCGGGCGGAACCACTTTATCTCCCGGGGGTGACACAATTCCCTCAGGCTTGGTTTGATCTATTCCCCACTTTTATTGAACGATACCATTCCCCCCGCGGGGGTGTGAAATGGTCGCGTCCTGATTGCCGTTGGGCGAGACCATTCCCCCGCCCCAGCCGCGCGCCCCATTGTCCTGGCGTGCAGCGCGCTGACGTCACCGCGGCCCGGCCCTTCCCTCCCCTCCCCTCCAGCCAATACGGGAGCGGCGTGGGCGGGACTTCCGGGAGGGGGCCCAGGCCTGAACACGTGGAGAGGCAGGCCTGGCTAGGCCCAGGCGCTGGGAGGCCCTTCCGGTGTGTGAAGAAAGGGCTAGGGTTCATTTCCGGGTCAGAGGAAATCATTTCCAGTCTTTCTAGAACTCAGTAGTTGTTGGGGTTGGGGAGAGGCTCTGGCAGGGGAAGGTTTTTGTGGGGGGCATTTAGTGTCAAGATGTAGCCACTTCTGGGTTGTCATGGTCTGGCATAACACTACAAGGTATGGGGAGGTGGTTAAAAGTGGGTAGTAGGGTCCAGATACAGTTTTCCTGGTGGGGGGAGGGCAGGTTCCTACCCTGGGGGGTATTGATATTTTGGTGGGGGGGCCTACCACGGGGAGGGTTGTGTAGCTTTGTGGGGACTAAGAGTGGGTAGTGGGTGGGAATATGGTCCCTAGACTAATTGGGGGGGGGGTGGAGTATGAGGCCCCCTAAACTTTGTGCAAAAGGTGGGGGCACTGAGATACTACAAGAGAAGTTGGGGGGCAGCTGAAGGTTGCTTGCATCCCCCATTCCCTTGCAACAGGAGCTAGGAGTGGGGCATCCCATGGCTAAGACTGACCAAGGGGGTGGGAGTTGAGCCCCCAGCCTGAAAGCGAGGTGGAGGGAGAGAAGGCGGGGGTTCAGAATGAGGGCATATGTGGGATGTTGCAAAGGATGGGGCCAAGGGAGCTGTGGGGAAGGGTTGTCCTAGGACTAGGATAAGAATGAGGGGGCTAGGGAGCAGGGATTGAAGGGTGTTTATGGGGAGGTGAGTTGTGAGGCTCTGGGTGGTGGGGAGCTGGGGGTGGTATTTGGGGGCTGTGGTTCTCAGTGTCTCCTTTCTCTCTCCCCTTCCTCTTCCTCCCCTTCCCCCCCCCCCCCCCCCCCCCCCCCCCCAGATCCAGAGACAATGGCCCTGAGGGAATGGACCCAGATGGCATCATTGAGGTGAGGGGGTAGCAAGTCCAGGGGGGTGTCCTTGGGGTGGGACATGGGTAGGAGCAAGTGATGGTCCCCCAGCCCTGCCCCCTTGCTAACAAGCAGCCCTTTGTTGTCCAACTTCTGGAGTGTGGGGCTGCCTGACCATAGAGAGCAAAGCTGGAGGAAAGAGCATATCCATCTGGGGTTCTTCTGATGCCATACTCTATAGTTGGGTGCAGGCTGAGAGTGATCTTGAGCTGGAAGCTGGCTGACCATAGAGTCTGGGGCTTGAGGAAAGGGTGTAGCCACCCCCCAATATGGGGTCTCTCTAGTCTCGTATTCTGTAGTCAAGTAGTTAACATAAAGTGTTGGGGCTAGATAGACCCAGTGCTGGCTGGGATCTTGTTGACCATAGAGTCCAGGGGCTAAAGGACAGCGTAGCTCTCTTCCCCTATCTAGAGCAGGCTATAGAGACCCTCCTGTATGAGTCTAGGAGGTGATTGACCAGAGTTAAATAGAGAGAGGGAAGAGTGTATTCTGCTGTCAGGTGGGGGTACCTTTAGCCTTGCACTCTAGCCAGTCAACCACCATAGAATGCAGGGCTACAGGGGTTTGTTGTAGGGGTGCAGGCTGGGAGTTGGCTGATGGGGGAATAGGGGGCTAGAGGAAAGAGGGT
>NW_005843097.1:278108-290456 GCF_000455745.1 Alligator sinensis
CCTACTCTGGTTGTGGGGGTGGGGAGGAGGGGTGTTCTAGCCCTGGGCTGTGTGGTCAGCCAGCTACCATAGAGTGGAGGGCCAGAGGGAAGTGGGTCACCTGTACTGGGTGAGGAGGTCCCTCTAGTCCTGTGCTCTGTGGTAGCTGGCTGAGCACAGGGCTAGAGGGGACCCCCTGAGGGGTGCAGGCTGGTAGCTAGCTGGCTGACCATAGAGAAGCAGAGGTTAGAATGAAGTGTTGCCTGCACCCCAAACAGATTGGGCCTCTAGTCCAGCACTCTATGGCTAACCAGATACCATAGCAATGGAAGACAGAGCTAGAGGGCCCTCATGAAGGGGGGGGGTGCAGCAGTCTGGGAGCTGGTTGATCATAGAGGGCAGAGCTAGGGGGAAGAGCATCACCACATGGGGTACCTTTAGGTCTCCACTCTGTCATCTTCCTATAGGGCTTCTCTAGCTCCACCACACTATGGTCTGCTCCAGTCAGCCTGCACCTCCACATGGGGGGCCCCCTAGCCCCACACTCTGATCTGTTCCACCTAGGCTGTACCCCAAATGAGGCTCTAATAGCCCCATACTCCATAATCAGCTCAACCCTGCCTGCACCCCCCCCAGCAGGGGGGGGCTAGAGAGGCTGACCTTTTAACCCTTTCCCCTCTGCCCCCCAGAGCAACTGGAACGAAGTGGTCGATAGCTTTGATGACATGAACCTGTCGGAGTCCCTGCTGCGGGGGATCTACGCCTATGGCTTTGAGAAGCCCTCCGCCATTCAGCAGCGAGCTATTCTTCCTTGTATCAAGGGTATGGCTGTCTCCATCTGCCCCCTGCCTCCCTGTGCCTCAGTTCTTTCCCTGCTCCCCCCTGCTTGCTGGGCAGAGAGACACCACTCCATGGTGGGACCTCTTATATCCAGCAGGGGCAGAGAAAACTCCGCCTTCATTCATCCCAGCGCAGTGCCGCAGGCTGTGGCTGTTAGACTGGTTCATGCTGGGGGCACAAGGCTGTCCTACCTCATGCCAGGGTGGTGCCTGGGGCAGTGAAGCAGGCACTGGGGTGGAGTGTGGCTGTGTAACAGGGGCGGGGGGTCTTTGTTTTGGCTCTGAGATGCATCTGGGGTGAGTCATTGCTGAGTAGAGCAGGGAGCCCTGAGGTGGATCAAGGCCTTAAATAACAGAGCATTGAGATGCAACCAGTTCTGGGGTGGATCAAGACCACAAATAACACCATTGAGATGCAGCTAGCTCTAGGGTGGGTTATAGCTGAGCACAGAGATACCACTTCAAGGGTGGGGCCTGGCCGAGCAGAACGGGAGCCTGGTGGGGGCCTGGGTGCTGATGCCTCCCTCCTGCCCCTTCCCTAGGTTACGATGTTATCGCCCAAGCCCAGTCTGGCACTGGGAAGACCGCCACCTTTGCCATCTCCATCCTGCAGCAGGTTGAGCTGGACCTGAAAGCCACCCAGGCCCTGGTACTGGCCCCCACCCGGGAGTTGGCTCAGCAGGTGAGTGCTGGGGAATCCGGGCATCTGGTATCTCTGAGCACACCCTCAGAACCCAGGTTCCCAGTATCCTTTCCTTCTGGCTTCCTCAGTCCCTTCTGGTACCTGGAGAGAACGCGGGCATCTGGACTCCCAGTCTCCTCTGCTTCTAGCCCCTCTTCCCCTTCCAGAGTTGTGGGGAGAGCCCAGGTGTCCTGGCTCTCTCAGGCTGCCCTTCCTGACACAGGGATAAAACCCAGATGTCCAGCATCTGGTGGGCGAAAGGGACCCGGATGCCTGGGTTCTCCAGTCCCCCACCCCGTGCTGATTGGGCAGAGACGTGCCTCTCCGTGGCGCTGCTCTTTATATCCAGCAGGGGCAGAGAAACAGCCCTCACTCATCCCAGCGCAGTCCAGTCCTGTGGCTGGTGGACTGGTTGTTGCTGGGGGCACAGGGCTCCCTTGGGCCAGGGTTGGACTGGTTCATGCTGGGGGCACAGGGCTCCCTTGGGCCAGGGTGCATGCACTTGTGGGGTGTGTCATGGCCATGTAACATGGATGCACCTAACCTGGGTGCAGCCTGGCACCACGTGACTGGGATGAACTCGGCTCTGGTGCATGGCACAGCCACATAACACAGATGTCCCCAACTCTTGGGGTGTCACCTGGCACCACAGCACTGAGATTTCCAGCCAGCTCTGGGCTGCAGCATGCTGCTATATAACATGCGCTCAATTCTGCATGGCACCATATAACATGGATTTGGGTACCATGGAACATGCACTTGGTTGCGCACAACACAGATGCATCTGGTTCTAGGGTGCAGTATGACACCATATAACACTGATGCACAGCACCACATAATGAGGATGCGGCCAGCTCTGGGGTGCAGCCTGGGAGCACATAACACGTGTTCAGGTCTGGGTTACAACACAGCACCATATAACAGGTGTGCCTAGCCATGTGTAGCACAGATATGCCCAGCTCTGCAGAGAACCACATAGCACAAATATGCTGCACCAGAGCTGGGCGCAACTTTCCCCATTGCACACCCCTCCCCCTGCAGATCCAGAAGGTGGTGATGGCACTGGGCGACTACATGGGTGCCTCCTGCCACGCCTGTATCGGGGGCACCAATGTGCGGGCTGAAGTGCAGAAGCTGCAGATGGAGGCACCCCACATCATCGTGGGTACCCCAGGCCGCGTGTTTGACATGCTCAACCGTCGCTACCTCTGTGAGTGCCCCCCTGGCTCTGGCTCTGTCCCCTGCCCTTTGCCCTGCCAGGTGCCATGCATTGATGATCCCCCATGCGTGTCATCTGATGCCCCCTACCCTTCCCTTCGGGGAGGGTGAGTCCTGGCACTGATCACACCTTTTCCATACTGAGAATGGCACCCCTGGCCCTGTCCTCCCAGACTAAGCCCCACCTCCTTGTAAACAAGCCCCTCCCCTCACCCCGCAGCCCCCAAGTTCATTAAGATGTTTGTGCTGGATGAGGCGGATGAGATGCTGAGCCGTGGCTTCAAGGACCAGATCTACGATATCTTCCAGAAGCTGAGCGGGAACACGCAGGTGATTGGCCAGTCTGGGAGGACCCTTCCCACCCTGGGGTGGGGGTGGGGCTAAGGGGCAGGGCCTGAGGGAGACTCGGCCTGCTTGGATCTGGACCAAGCGTTAGTATAAGATGCTGGAGAGAGACCTGGACTTATGTGAGCAGGGCTGGAATCAAGGAGCAGAGCTTGCAGGGGGGGGGGGGGGGGGGGCTGGGGAGGGGGTGGAGGCGGTGGGGGGGGGGGGGGGGCTTGGTTCTAGAGATGGGGATCTAGAACCAAGGTGTAACTTTGGCCAGGGTGGGGGTAGAAGAACCTAGAACCGAGGGTGAGGTAGCAGTGTCAGCCACGTAGGTCACGTATATTGCAGGAAGGCAGTGGAGTGGGGCATGTCTGGGGTACGGAGTAGAGCCAACAAAAGCCAGAGCAGATCTAGAATGCAGGAATCCATTGGGCTCTAGGGCACAGCAGGGATGGGGGAAGCTGCTGGGTCTAGACCCTCAGAGCTGGGTGCCCCAGAACCAGCAGGTTTAGAACTGGACTGGGGGTGGGGGGAGACTCGGGATGTTGTCGAGAGCTCTCCTGGGAGCCAATCTCTGGCTGCCTCTGGGGTGGATCCTGGCTGTGTAAAGACAAGAGATGGGTTCTCTAGCTGCTCCAGTATACCATGTAGGGGGCATTGGATCAGCACCTTTTTTTATGGGAAGAATTTGTGACCGATGGAGGAGGTAAGAGATGCAGTGTAGTCTAGAACTTGATGTTTCTGTAAGGGGCACCCTGATCTAGAACTTGGGGCCCAGATCTGACAGGTGTGGTGCCATTTTGGTCTAGAACCCAGAGTCCAGATCCTTTATAGTAGAAGGAAGGTGCCATTTTGATCTAGCAGCCGGGGCCCAGATCCTCTGGCAGGCAAACTGCCATCTTGATCTAGAACTCTGGCCCCAGGTGGCCTGTAGGGAAGGCAGTGCCATTTTGATCTGGAACTTGGAGTCTTGATGCATCATGGAGCAAGGTGAGGTGCTATCTTGCTCTAGAACCCACAGTCCACCTGGATCATGGGAGAGGCACGGCACCATCTTGATTCAGAACTTAGGGTCCAGATTCTCTGACGGACAGGGCGTCATCTTGAGATGTAAAACCTGGGCCCCAGATGGACCATAGGAAAGGTGCCATCTTGATCTAGAACCTGGGGCCTGGATGCTTTATGGAGCAAGGTGAGGCACCATCTTAATTCATAGATTCATTGATCTAGAACCCAAAGGCCCAGATCATCCCTGCTGGAGGAGAGGAACCACCTTGACCTAACTGAGCTCCCCAATGCCCCTGGATGCCTGGGTTCTGGATCTAGGTTTGGGGGTGGGGTCCTTGTTGGCCCCACCCCTTGCCCACTGGCCCTGCCACCTCTCCCCCTCAGGTGGTGCTGCTGTCAGCCACAATGCCCATGGATGTGCTGGAGGTGACTAAGAAATTCATGAGAGATCCCATCCGCATCCTGGTAAAGAAAGAGGAGCTGACGCTGGAGGGCATCCGGCAGTTCTACATCAACGTGGAGCGTGAGGTGTGAGGCCGCATGCCTTGTGTCCTCGGGAAGCTGGGGGCTAGGAGCCCTCACACCTGGGTTCCCTTTAACCCTGGGTGCAGAACAAGACAGGACAAAGAGGGTGCTGGAGCCTGGGATTTGGGGGGGGGGGCAGATGCCAGAGTTATGTTCTTCCCCCCCTCCCCCCGACAGGAGTGGAAGCTGGACACGCTGTGTGACCTGTATGAGACGCTGACGATCACTCAGGCTGTCATCTTCATCAACACCCGCCGCAAGGTGGACTGGCTCACTGAGAAGATGCATGCCCGCGACTTCACTGTCTCCGCCATGGTACGGCCCTGCAGAAGCCTGGGCACTCTGCAGCTTTTGGGGGTGGGAGGGCAAGATGGGGGAGCTGGGAGCCTGGATGCCTTGGATCTCTACCCCCCCTGCCCCTGCATGGCACAGGATTTATGGGTAGTCCCCATGGCTTCTCCATAGTGTACCCCATGCCAGAGTACCAGCAGCCCCCCTGAACCATGGACTACCTCCAGCACCTGTGAGGCCTGGACCCTGAAAGGGGGGGCACAGTGGTCAGTCCTGGGAGGTGAGGGCAGGGGACACCTGGCTCCCACTGTAGTCCTTGAGTGGGCTTAGGATCTGGAGGGGGGTGCTCCTGGGTTTTCTGCCAGGCCAGTTGGTAACTAGTTGTCCCATCCTGTCCGTCGTGTCTCTGTTCTTCCCCCCCCCCCCCCCTTTCCAGCATGGAGACATGGACCAAAAGGAGCGTGACGTTATCATGAGGGAGTTCCGCTCGGGCTCTAGCCGGGTTCTCATCACCACTGACTTACTGGTGAGCTAGTGAGGGGGGGCCTGTGTGTAGGGGGAATCGAGCCATCCAAGATGGCTACTGTTCTGTAGTGATGGCTGCCATCTCTTCCCCCACATACATGAGGGGGTCAGTGGGGGATGCTAGTGTCAGGCTACCCCTTCACTTTGTGGGGCTGAAGGGGGGTGCAGGACTAGTGGCAAGTTCTGCCTTCAGTAGTGGTGTGAGAGACAACCAAGCTATCCAAAATGGCTGCTGTCTTACGGTGGCCATTTTGGGCCTTGTGGGTGAGGGTGAATGGGTGGCATCTGGGCCCTCCCCTCTGGGCAGAGTTGTAGGAGTTCAGATTTGGCTGTGTGGGAAAGGGAGTTGGCCAAGATGACTGCCCTGCTGTGGTGGTGGCAGCCATGTTGGATGGCTCGGTTTTCTCCCGAGGGAAATCTTGGTGGGGGCAGATGGGCTGCCTGGTGTGGGAGGGGTGTTTGATTACATGCAAATGAGAAGTGCCCTGTTCAAGATGGCAGCCGTCCTGTGGTGATGGCAGGTTTCTTGGCTATTGCCTTAGCAACTGCTTGGAGAGCCCCAGGTGTGGTGGTGGGGTCCAGCCAGGTCCCCAAGGTGGGGAAGAGGTCATGGGGAGGGGGGCAGCTGCTGGGGGAGGGGGTTTAGGCTCCTTTGTGCAAGTTGGGGTTTTGTATGAGGAAGAAACACAGCCATCTTGGATGACTTGTCCTATGATGGCAACCGGCCACTGACTTTCCCTCTGCCTCAAGAGGGTGGACCCCAGTGTCTGGCCCACCCCACATAGAGGGTGGGTAGGGGGTAATTTGGGGATGGGGTTTAGGCACTTGTAGGATTGTATGGACAAACACAAGATGGCTACTGCTCTGGTATCAGCAGCCATCTGATATTCCCTCTTCAGGGGCTGGACCCTGGTGTCCAGCCCCCTTCCAGGTGGGGATGGGGGAAGATGGGTAATTAGGGTGTTTAGGCTCCTATGGGGTCTGGAAGTCCAGTGTATGGGAGAAACCAACCATCCAAGATGGCTGCTGTCCTGATATAGTAGTGGCTATCTTGGGTATTGCTTTTCCCTGGTGCCTGACGCTCCCCTAGGTGGGGGAACATGGGTAACTTTGGGGTGGGGGCTGTCAAGGGGTAGGGAGATTTAGGCTCTTGTGGGAGCTAGAAGTCTAGTAAAGGGGGGACTCCCAACCATCCAAGGCTGCTGTGACTTGGGGTAGCAGTGGCTATCTTGGATACTGCCTTTATTTCACTGTGGGGGTGGATCCAGGTGGGAGGAGTTGGGGGTAACTTGGGGAGGGTCTGCCTGGGGAGGGGATTCAGGCTTGTGTCCATCTGGAACCCCTCCCTGTGTATGAGAAAATCCAGTCCTCCAACATGGCTGCCATTCTGCAGTAGCAGTGACCACCTTGGCTCCAGCCTTTCCCTTCGCCCCAAGGCGCTTCCCCCTCCACCCAGTGGCAGTAGCCTGTGCTGGGCCCGAACGTAGCTCCTTGGTAGAGAACTGGCTGTTCCCTCCACAGCTGGGGGGCCTCACATGGCCTCTGCTGCTATGTCAGCCACGAGGTGGGTGGGCCAGGCCAGGACAAACCCCCAAGCCCTGGATCAACCCACGTTTCCCTCCCAGGCCCGTGGCATCGATGTGCAGCAGGTGTCACTGGTCATCAACTACGACCTGCCGACCAACCGGGAGAACTACATCCACAGGTAGAGGTCCCAGGACAGCTGGGGGGTGCCCTCATGGAAGCCAGGTGTCTTGTACTTGGTGCCCTCGCCTGCCCCAGTGATACTCCCTTCTCCACCCAGCATGGGACCCACGTATCTGGGGCTGATGCCCTGGCACCCACGCATCCCAGCTGCCATATCCTTGCTGCCATCTACCCCCGCTTCCTATTTATGGCACCCTTGTGTGTTGGGGCTCCCTGGGGGGAATCCAGACATTGGTGGGGGGGGTACCCTAATGAAACACAGGTGTCTGGGTTTGAGTCCTGCCCACCATGTCAGAAGCAGGCATCTGGGCTGGATTGACCCCTGCCCCTGTCCCTCAGGATTGGGCGTGGGGGCCGGTTTGGGCGCAAGGGCGTGGCCATCAACATGGTGACGGAGGAGGACAAGCGCACCCTGCGTGACATCGAGACCTTCTACAACACCTCCATAGAGGAGATGCCCCTCAACGTCGCTGACCTCATCTAGCCCTGCCCACTGCAGGGGCGGGACCTCCTGGGGCTCTGCCCCTGTCCCAAGAGGCGGGACTTTTCCCCCAGCTGTGGGGGCAGGGCAATCTGGGGCTCTGCCTCCTGGGGGGTTGCAGCTAGGCCTGCACAGGGGGTGGGGCTCTCCTTGAAGCACCACCCACCAAGGGGGTGGGGCTTGTGGGGGCCCTGCCCCCTGCTGGACCAGACTTGGTATTTTATTTTAATTGTTGTTTGTATGATTTTTTTTTTTTTTTCTTTCCTTGGTCTTTTTTGGAATAAAACCGTCGCTTTTTGGAGGTTAAAAAAAAAATGCAATTAAAAAAAAAAAACACAAAACAAAAAACAAACCCAGAGAAAAACCAGAAACAGTCCCAAATTTCCTGCTGTCTTGTCCTTTTCTCTCTCCTGGGAGGGTGTTCGGGATGTCCCTGTCCCCTCCAGTGCAACTTCAAGGATGGGATGGAATCGGGGGGGGGGTTGTGTCTCAATCCCCTCCTGATTCAGGGCAAAGCATGTGCGATTACCTCCCCATTCCCCGAGCCCCTCAGTTTGGAGGGAAGGGAGGAACCCAGGGGGCTGGGATGCCCCTCCTAGGGTTCTGCGGGGTAGGGGAGACCCCAGGAGTCCTCGAGCCTCCTTCATTACCTTGCTCTGTTCCATTACAACACTTTTCTACCTCTGGCACCCTCTCCTTGTCTTGCAGTATGTACTGCTGTTTCTAATCCTCCATCTTTTATCCGTGATTTTACTGTACTGCTATAGCAGATATTTTCATTGCAGTACACAGTGCTAGTTTCTCCAGTAGCTCTGTCTCGTGCCAACGCTATTTCTTGGTCTGTTCACACAGACTGTGGGTTTGGAACCTCAGACCTGGTACTGTTTCTCTTGGCATCTCTTGCCGTTCCTTTCTCTCGCTCTGTCTACTGCTGTTTCTATTTCTCTGGCTTCTAGTTGCAGCTGTGCCCCTATTTCTTATCACAATATCTAGCATGGATTTTCTGCTGTTCTCTATCCATTTTCTATGATTATCAGTATTTCTATTGCAGTCTCTAGCCCCGTTTCTCTCACTCTTTTTCTATCGGCCACTTTTTTTTTTTTTTTATTTTCCTGTTTTCTATTTATTTTTTTTCTCTGTTGCAATATCCAGCACTATTTTCCTCTCCTCTGTTGCCATTTCTATCCCTCCATCTTCCATCTGATTGGTATTTCTCTCGCACTATCTAGCATGGTGTCTCAGCTCCATTTTCTGTGACTCGGTAGTTCTGTTACTGGGATCCATGACCGTGTGTCACTATTTCTATCACACCATGTAGTGCTGTTTCCATCGGTCTGTTTTTGGTTTACACTTGTCTTTCTATCACAATATCTAGCACACTTTGTCCCTTCACTTTTTTTCTCTACAACTGTCACCAATTCTATCACGATCTATCATTGTTCCATTTGTACCTCTTCATTTTCTACAACTATTGCTGTTTCTTTCTATCACAATATCTAGTCCTTGATCTCGGTGTCCCTTGCTATTTTCTATCCACTACCCTTTCTTTCCCTCTGCCCTGACTTCTCTCCTTGTTTGCCATCTGTTGCTGTATCGCTCATTCCCTCTTGCAGGATTTAGCACGGTTTCTGTGTCTGGCAGTATCGACCACTGCTCAACTGTTGCTGTTCATCTCTCTGTCTCTCTCTCTCTCTCTGTCTCTCTCTCCACTGCCACTTCTGTTCCTCTGTGCTCTCTGCTGCTGTATCACTTTTTGCACTGCAATATCTAGCACAATCCCTCTCCAGCTGTTTCTTTTTCCTGTAATCTCTATTGCTATTTAGTGTTGCTTCTGTCAGTGCCTCGTGCTCTCCATCCACAGCTAGTTTTCTCTGCTACTGTTTCTAGCCCTTTATTTTCCTTGACTTGCTGTTTCTTCTGCAGTATGTAGCACAGTATCTCTCTGGCCTGTTACTTTTTCTCTGTTGTGATATGTTTTAGAGTCTGTCTATCCATCTCTCTGTATCAGTCTCCCCTAATGGGGGCTGCTGGGTCTCTAGCCCTACCTACCATCCTTTTTCTGTCACAATTTTCAGCTGCTGTGGTGTCTCATCCCTCTTTCTTTCCACTCTGTCCTTCCTACTCCAGTAGCCATCTGGTATTTCTCAGTATGTGTCTTTCTGTGCTGCTCTATCCCCTCCATTTTTGACCAAGTGTATTGCATCCCATTGCAGCGCCTGGCACTACCAGTGTGTCTCTGTCACTATCTAGCTCTCGCTGCCTGGCTGTTCATCCAGCTCTCGCTATTTCTTGGTGTCCACTTCTGTCCCATCTCTCTCTCTCTTGCTGTTTCTCTGCTAATTGCCATCTGTATGGCTGTGTCTGTTTTCCCTCTGTCTCTTGCTGTTCCTCCTTGTTATTTCTACCTCTTGGCTATTTTGTTGTCTGCTGCTACAGCTGTGCCTCCGTTTTTCATCAGTGTTCATCTTTTGCAATATCTAGCACTTTTTTTTTCTTCTATTTCTATCACTGCCTCTCTTCTGCTGTTCCTACCTACTCCAGCTACTTTTTGCACATCTAATTGAGCAATGTGGTGACCATCCCAATCGCACTCCTGCCAGTTCAGCCTTGCTGTCGCTATTCCTTCTCACTTCTCCCCCACCCCATTACTGTGGGAACTTCTCAGTTTCTCTTGCTGTTTTTGTCCCTTCTGCTGCCTATGCCTCTACTTTCTATCTGATGCTGCATCATGCCTTCAGCTGCAGCATCCACAATGATTTCTGTCTAGTTTGGTTTTTTTAGCAGACGCTGTATCCAAGCACTATTTCTTCATTGCTATTTCTTTAACTGTGTATCTAGCTCGATATTGCTACTTTATGATCTTGGTATCCCATGTTTGCTCCTGTTATTTCTTGATCTCCACTTTTTCCTATTCATCTCTCTGTCTCTGCTGCGTATTGATCTAGCTATTGCTACTTTTTCTTTCTTCATGTCTTCTGTCCCTTGCTATTTCTCCCTGCCCCTATTTTTTTTTCCCCTACTTCCTGCTGTATTGCTTGCTTTCTACAGTACAAGAACGGCACTAGCTCTTATCTTGCTATCTCTCCCTATTTTTTGTTTGTTTGTTTGTTTGTTTTCCCCTCTCTCTCTGCCATGACTTCTCCTGCTCCAGTTGGGTATCCAGATTGGGGCTTGTGCTAGAGCACTTTATTTTCCGTGACTTCTGCCTGTTTTCTGGCTACTCGTAGTTCTTCCTGACACTCTTCCCTCCATCTCTCTCTATCCCTGCACTCTTTTCTATCACAATATCACTGTCTTTACCACAACACTTTTATTTATTTTTTTTTTTTCTTACATCAATTTATTGTCTTACCTGGTGTTTCCTGAGGGTCTCTCTATACTGTGCTCCTCATGTTCCATTTCTGCAGTGCAACATGCAGCCTCCCCCAGAGGAGGGCAGTGCTTCTCCAGTGTCTCAGATTTCCCTGCTCATGGTGTGATCCTCCAGGCAACATGTAGACTTCTACCATGCAGAACTGCTGCATGAAAGCCTGAGGACTGGCAGGTGTATCCTGCACCTCCTTTCTCTTCCTCCCCCCACCCCCCGAGCTACTGTCCAGAGGTGTCCTGGCCTATTGTCATCTGTTATTTCTTTGTTCTTGCCCCCTTCCCTTTATTGCTGCTCTCTCAATCCAGGTCCATCTCCTTACTTTCTGTCTTGGAGGGGCAGGAGCACCTGCCTACACTTCCAACACAGATTGCAGATGAGGGTGTTCAAGATGTGGCCCATGGCAGGGGTGCAGACTCTACAAGGGTCCAGAGACAATGACTGAAGGGATGAAGTGCGAAGGGAGAGTGAGTGAAGTGGAAATTCAGAGCTGCTGCCAGGCAGAAAGTGGAGTAGGTGAAACAGCAGCAATGGAGACATAGGAGAGCGGGCACATGGGTGGTCCCCATGTCTCCTATGCAAGTTGGCATGTGTGTACTCCCATCCCATGAGAACTAGCACATGTGTGCTACCCCATCCTGTAAGATTCAGCATGTGGGCGCTCTCCCATGTGAAAGCTGGCGTGTGCACTCCCACCCTGTGAGAGTTGGCATGTGTGCGCTCATTGTATCCCATGAGAGCTGGTGTACATGTGAGAATGATGTACATATGTGCTACCTGTTCCCTACGAGAGCTGATGTGTTCTCCCACCCTACGCTGCCCCTGTTCATTGCCTGGTCATGTTGGTCTTAACAGTCTCTACCATCATCCTCAAAACAAGGCTTCACTGACTGCAAGACAGCCTCAACCCATGGGCTGATGCCAACCTGAGTCAGTCATGTGCGCACAGAGACATGGCAGTGGGGGGAGAGGTGTGTGCAGAAGCACAAACAAGTAGGTTTATATTGTCATATTTACAGGCATATTGCTTATATAGTGTAGGTGTGTGCATACCCATATACATACATATATATGTGCTTGTATAACTAGTTGACAATTACATGCTGATGTGCATGTATACACGTGCATACACATGCGTCCATACATATACACCCCCCCCATACAAAAACTTATTCCCCCCCCCCAGGGCTAGATATTGATAATGCAGTAGTGCTAACCCCATCGTGAAAGGGAAGACACTTAAAAAAAAAAATCAAGCTTTACAATGTAAATCATGAGATGTTATTTTTGAAGGGGGGGACGGGATATTTGTGAAGGTGTGGGCCTGGAGGGGGTGGCCTACACACCCTGGCAGGATGTGGGGTACTGTGGGTCAGGGGCAGCAGCAAGGTGTGTG
>NW_005843097.1:290586-290911 GCF_000455745.1 Alligator sinensis
TCTCCCTGCTCATTCTCCCCCATAGACTCACCAGCTGGGCATTCACTACACACGCCAAAAGAACAAAAATCCCAAGATTTGATCTCCATCAGGAGCTCATGAGTCAGAGGTAATTTGATTTGGAAATCAGGATGCTTGTGATATTTTTTTCATGCGAGTTGGCATTACTGATAAAGTAGATGTGTGTGTTATAACACACAGCTATACACTCATGTACATGAGCGAGAGACACACACACCCAAGCACATGCATGTGTGCTCTGAGCTTGCCTATATCTGTTCCCTCCTCTGTGGCACATGGAAAAGGCAGGGATGCAGACTGAGGT
>NW_005843097.1:291072-300681 GCF_000455745.1 Alligator sinensis
AGGGGGGGGGGCCACCAACCCATCCCTGTGCACGCTCTATGTGTCACCACTGTGCAGGTAAGTGTGTGCATGCATGTTTCTGTATGTGTATATTACACACACACAATTATATATATAGCAATATGTCCATAATTATGTGTATGCAAATTTATGCACATATAACTACATATCTAGCTACATGCATATGAACTCAAATTTACATACGCACACGTACGCATATATGCACACGTAAATTTTCACACCCTACCTGCAATGGTATAAGTATGTGCATGAAATTGTATATGTATGCATACAATTACATATGTACAACCATGTATAATTCTGAGAGTGCATAAATATGAAAATGCACACTCAATTAAATACAATTATAATACATGCACTATTTTACATATGCATGTAAATGTGCTGGTGCATTTATATGCAACTAGATGTATAAATTTGTCAATATAAACACAACCACACAATGACACATACAGCTATGGGCACATAAATTTGCATATATATGCAAATTTACACAAGTATATGTAGGTATGAATATATATGTGTGTGTATAATTACAGCCACGTAAAAATATATATAATTGTATTGTGTAAATGTACATGCAGGGCAATATGTAATTATCTGTATAATTATATGTGCATGATGGTAAAATTGGACACAATTATATAGCCGTGCATATATGCGTGCGCACGCGCGCGCACACACACACACACACTCTTTATGCTACAGAAATAATTTACACTAAGAGAAGCACGTGGTGCCCCACTTCCGGGTTTTGCCCCGCCTCCCTTGCATTGGCTGCGCCGCTGGCCAATGGGAACCCCCATCTGCGCATGCGCCGCAGGGCTGCGGGCCTCCAAGGCGAACGCGCGACCCCGCTGGGCCCACCCCACCGGCCCCTCCATGTTGCGGGCAGGGGACTGCGCCCCAAGCGCTCTTGCAGTGGTAGATCGCATGAGCGGCTCGGCAACAGCTCACAGCGCATGCGCCTCAGCCTCGTGTTTTGCCTGGATGGGGTCTCCCTGGGGCTGGTCGTGGGACGCTTTGGGCACACGCAGCCCAGTGACCCCCCCACACACACACACGCAGCAGCTGTATGTGCAGGGAACCCAGGCACCCCGGGTGGGGGGTACAGGAGACAAAGGGGACAAGGGCCTAGAGCAGGAGAAGGCCTAGACATGGAATCCAGGCATTGGGGCTGTGGGTGCACATGACCCAGGCGTCCGGGGTGCAGGTATACACGTGCACACACATGACCCAGGTGGCCAGGGCGCAGGTACACATGCACGCATGCAACCCAGGTGTCCAGGGTGCAGGTGCACACGCACGCACACACGTGACCCAGGCATCTGGGGTACCATTCGCTCAGCTGGCACCCTGCCCTGGCTGCCTGGGTTCCACAGCTAGGCCCTCTCTGTAAAAGTCCTGGGGGGCAGGCGGGGGCGTCACATTATTAAGCCAGGGCCAAGTCTATGCGCGTGCGCGCACGCACACAGCCACCCCCCACCTGGACACGGCTCTTCTCCCCCAGGAGAGGGAAACTGAGGCACGGGACAAGCAGCAGGCAGCAGAGAACCCAGGTGTCCCTCCCCCCAGGGCCACGAGGGTTGTCACATGAAGGTCATGGGCCGACAGCCCTGGCCTGACTCAGCGGGCATAGGGGGAAGTGAAAGCGCAGACTCATATCCCCAGGGCAGGTTCTACTGGGCCACCTCCACCCCAGAGCTGGTCGCATCTCAGCCCCCTCAGACGCCTTAAACCCAGCCACCTGCACACATCTCAGCCTGGACACGTGATACTGATACTGGCCAGTTAGCACTGGATCCAGCTGGTGACATTAACTCTGAACCCTAATAATGGCAGGTGGGGAAAATGGGAGCAGGGTCTTATCTTTGGGGTGTGTGGAATATTTAAATGGAGAAGGGATTTGGGGGGCAGGAGAGTGCTGGGGGGCACTGGTCCTGGCCCATGATAACCAAGTCTGGCCTGGTTAATTCTGAAACCTAGCAGCCAGCGCGGTGTTGTGGCAGGTTACGAGTAGGAGGGGCTGGGAGCCTGGGTGTCTGGGTTCTCTGTGGGGAGTGTGGCCTAGGTGTGAGAGCCCGGGCGCCTGGGTTCTTTGGGAGGGGAGTGGTGACTGGTGGATTAAAGCAGGGAGGCCAGATGCCCGGCTCCCACCCCACTTCTGGAGAGTATCAGGGGTTGGTGAGTGGGGGGGTAGTGTTCTACTCAGCCACCCCCTCCCCGAGCTGGCTGCCCCCACAAGCAGCCAGGGTGCCTGTTGCGCGAGGCCAGGCCCCACCCCAGAGCCAGGTGCCGGTTGCGCCATCGCCTGCTGCGTGACAGGGCCGGGCGCTATCTGAGTTCACAGGGGCGGGGGACCCGGACGCCTGGGTTCGGAGCTGGGGAAAAGGTTTCGTTTCCTTTCTGCTATCAGGAGACGACAGGACAGGGACGGGCAGACGGACGGGCACCATGAGGACCCCAGCCTGGATCCTCATTGCGCTCTGCCTGGCCGGGGCAGTGGGTTAGTACCGGGGAGGGGGACCCCCCCCTTTTCCCCTCCCAGAACCCAGGTGTCCGGGCTCCCGGCTGCACCTGCTGTAACACATCTGACCCCACTCCCCGCCCAGAGAACCTGGGCACCCAGCACCCCTGCTTTCACCCCCGTTCCCCTGAAGGACCCAGGCAGCCAGGGTCCCACAACTCAGCCCCCTCCCCTCCCCTCCCAGAGAACCCAGGCATCCAGATTACTGCCCCCCCCTCCCCCCCACCCCGTATCTTTTCCTGGATCAAAGGACACAGGCAGACAGACCCTGGGGACTGAAAGCGCCTCCTTTTGGGCTAAAAATGGCCTGTTTTGGTGCCTTATAGGGTATTCCCCTGTCTCCAAAGAGTCCCAGTGAGGTGGAAATCATCTTTTTCTGGCCTGACAAATCCCATTTGGCCCTCAAAAACAGAGAGGGAAAAGCTCCCCATGGGAATTAGGCGCCCAAATATGGTGTTTTCTGGACAAAGGGATTTTTAGAAAGTCCATTATTAGCCCCCAAAACCTCTGGAGTTCGGGGTCGAAAACAGGCTTTGCCTGTAAAATGCCCTTTTATGCCTGGAAATGGGGGAAGAAAAGGCTGAAATGGGGAATTTCGACACCAGGCACTGGCTTTTTTTGGGCAATCAGGGACTGGAACAACAGTAACCTGGTGTTGACTCTGGAACCTAATGACCGGGGGGTGAATGGGGGCAAGGAATTACCTTTGGGGGGTATTTACGTTGTGAGGGGGTTGGGGGTAGATTTGGGGAGGACTGATACTGGCTCATTATAAAGCAGTTCTAATTGTTAATTAACTCTGAAGCCTAATAATGGTGGGTGTGGGGAATGCACAGGATATTGGGTTGGGGGGGGGGGGGAGTATTTAAATGGACAGCTCAGGGGGCACTGATACTAGCTCATTATACCAGGGCTCTAATTGGCCATTAACTCCGGAGCCTAACGACGGCTCACTCTGAAACCTCTGGACATGGCATCGTCCCTGTCCCTCTCTGTCTCCCCTCCCTCCCCAGTCTGTTTCACAGCTGGGCGCCAGGACGGACCCCCACCCTCAGAGGTGGCGCGGGGATGGGAGCGGCCCAGACGCCTGGGTCCCACGCCAGGCCCAGGCCTGGAGTGCAAGGACTGCACCTGGCCCTGGCCCTGGCCCTGGAAGAAGTCGGCGACGCTGGCACCTGCGTTCACCAAGACACCGACCCCGCACCCTAGCAACCACACCACCACCCCGCACCCTAGCAACCACACCACAACCACGCACACTAGCAACCACACCGCACCCACACCACCCCCCCGCACCCTAGCAACCACACCCCCACCCCGCACCCTAGCAACCACACGACTCTGCCTACACGGGTCCCACCCACCCCGCAGCCCACAGCAATACCAGGGGTGCCCTTGGGCGACTACCGGGTGGACAACGGGTCAGGGCCCTGCCTGCGGCTGGAGGCCGGGCTGCAACTGCGGGTCCACTACGCTGCCCAGGCCAAGCGCCAGGTACCCAGATGCCTGGGGTCGCTGGGCAGGGAGGGGGCCAGGGGGTGAGATAAGGGGGAAGGGGTGGGGGGTCTACAACCCCTTGGTGCTGGGAAGTGGGGATTTGGGAGCTGGAACATCTGGGTTCTCCAGGTGGGGAGGGGGCCAGGGGTGAGAGCAGGGTCCTGGCTCTAGGATGGGGAGATATGGGAGCCTGGACACTTGGGTTCTTCGCCCCAAACCCACCCCCTGCCCCTCCACCACAGCTCTGGGGCACCTTCACGGTTATGCCCAACTGCACCAAGGCCTCGGGCTGGTGTCACAAGGACATAGCCGTCATGAACTTGACCTTCCCTGAGGGCTTCCTGCAGTTCACCTTCCACCAGGTACCAGCGGGGGGTGCTGGGTGGGGGCGGTGCAGGACAGGGCATCTGGCTGGTAGAAAGGTTACAGGGATCCAGCAGAGGACACTGACTCTACTTAGGAACAAATTGAGGTGTTAACTGTAGCCCCTACTGATGACTTGTGGGGGTGCTGAGCTAGGGGGGGCAGCAGGGGGCATCTGGCTGGGGAAGCAGTTATGGGGCCAGAGCTGGCTATGAATCAAGATGTTAACTCTGGGCCCTAGTGCTGTCCCAGGGGGCCATGAGCTGGGAGGGGTTTGGGGAGGAAGGGAGGATCCAGCAGGGGATTGCTGAACTGGGAGGAGTCATGGGGGGCGTGGGGGGGGACACGACAACACACACAGTTATAGGGTCTAGCAGAGGGCACTGATTCTAGGTGGGCATAAATGGAGGCATTCACTCTGGACCCTACCAATGACTTAGGGTTGCCAAACTGGAAGGGGTCTTGGGGGGGGGGTCCCAGAGGTGGCGCTGAACTGGTGGGGGGCAATTTGGTGGGTCCCACAGGGGGGGCAGGGCAAACAGGGCAGTAACTGTCTTCTTGCCCCCCACAGAATCAGACCCGGGGCATTTTCTACCTCAGTGGAGTCAAAACCAGCCTCACAGTCCAGTTCCCTGAGGCCACAGGTGGGAGATGGGGGCCCAGATGCCTGGGAGGGGAGGGGGCTGCAAGGTGGGGCAGGGACTGGGAGCTGGGACACCTGGGTTCTCTGGGAGGGGAGGGGGCTGGAAAGTGGGGGCAGGGGACAATTGCCCGGACACCTGGGTCACCTGACCCCTGCCTCCCCCCTGCAGAGGGGCACTTCAGGGCTGACAACACTAGCCTGCGAGACCTGGAGGCCGCCCTGGGGCACTGCTACGCCTGTGGCAACCGCAGCCTGGTGCTGAGCGAAACACTGAGACTCGATGCCCTGCAGGAGCGCGCCCAAGCCTTCACCCTGCCCCATGGGGGTGCCTTCGGGGATGGTGAGCCCCCCCTCCCTCAGCGCGCACACCTGGGTCCCTTCTCCACTCTGCAGCAGGAGGCCCTGGAGGCTTGGGCACCTGGGTTCTTGCCTTGGGAGGGGGGAGCAGATGCCTGGTGTCTCCGGGAGGGGGGCAGGGGCTGGCAGCCTAACTCTGATTAGTACAGGGAGGGGGGGGAAGGGAAGGGTGCTGGGGGTGAGAGCAGGGGGGCCGGGAGCCCAGATCCCTGGGTTCTCTGAGGTGGGGGGAGAATGGGGTCTATAGGGGGGTACTGCTGGCAGCCTGAAAACCTGGGTTTTCGGTGGGGGAAGTGGGGTCTATAGAGGGGTACCACTGGGGGCCCGGACCCATGGGTTCTTTGGGGGAAATTGGGCGCTGGGCACCCGGACACCTGGGTCCCATCCCCCCACACTGACCCCTCCCCCTCAGCTGTGCACTGTCCTGCCGACCACAGCCTGGTGGTGCCCATCGTGGTGGCCGTCGTCCTCATCGTCCTCATCCTCATAGTCATCATCGCCTACCTGGTGGGGCGGCACCGCAGGCGGGGGGGCTACCAGCCCCTCTGAGGGGCCCAGCAGGGTGGGGGGCCTGCTTGTCCATACGCCCCCCCATCCCCCACTGAGATGCATCCAGCCAGTGTCATCATTAGGGTTAAGACTTAACAGCCACTATGTGGGACCTGCCCTGGCTGCAGGTGGAGGGAGGGGGGGGGGGGGGTCAGGAAGCAGGAGGGATGGGGGTACTTATTGTGGCAGAATGGGTTAAACCCAGCCCATGTTGTTGTTATGGTCCAGAGTTAACAGCCACATTAGGATGTAGGGTACATCCTGGCTCTGGGGAGTAGGGGGGTCCAGGCCTGGGGGGTGCCAGAGAGGGCAGTTCATTCTCTCCCCCACAACAAACCCCAACCAGGAGCCTTTATTAGGGTTCAGAGTGAATGGCTGGGTATTTGACCAGTTGATAGGGCCAATCGTGGCAGAGGAGGGGGTAACCAATCAGGCCTTGGGGTGGGGGCGGGGTTTGCATTTTCATGGTTTAATAAAGCTCATAGTAGAGTTACAGGATGTCTGGACCTGATTTTGACCACCCAGGGGGGCGGGGCTCTGTGAAGGAGGGGGGCCTCTAGGCGAAGGCCAACTGCCCCCCTGCAGCCAGCTCTGGGGTGGGACACAGAGGCGAGTAGCTGGGAGCACGGACTCCAGGGTCCTCCAGGAGGCGAGAGGCGGCTAGGGGCCCAGACACCTGGGGGACCTGGGGGAGGCTCAGCCTCCAGGCACCTGGGCTCCCACCCCCACTCCCCGACCACACTGGGGCAGATATGAGTGTTCTCAGCGTTTAATCCACCCCAGTTGGGGCAATTCTAGCCGGGGGGGGGCAGTTACAGTCATAGGGGAGCAGTTACAGAGAAAGGGGGGGCAATTCAAGACACAGAAGCAGCCCCTTCCCCCAGAACTGGGGGTTTCTCTGCTCATACACCTCCCCCTCTTCCCCACCATGATGGGGGCTTGGCTTATCCCTGCCCCACCCCTTTTGCCCCCCCCATGGCAGGGGGGTCCTACCGCTGCTTCTTGCCCTGGGCTGGGACATGCCAGTAGTAGATGAGCTGTGCAGCGATGACCCCATTGCAGATGGACGACACCATGTAGGTCAGTGCCACCAACAAGTCCCCAGTCTCCTGAGGGAGAAAACAGGTGTGAGGAAGGGGCAGGGGGCATGATGACCACCCCCCCCATGCAAGGGTCTCAGCCCAGGGCAGGGGATTGTGGGAAGGCCACAGGACATGAGTGTGTCAGGTCTTCACCCAGTCTGGAGAGTGGGGGGGAGACTGAGCTGGGCCCCAGGGCATTGTGGGAAAAAAACCCAACACATGACCACCTTCCACCCCCACCCCACCAATAACGCATGTGCGTGCTGGGTCTCAGGCAGGGGCTCCCAGGATGGGCCCCAGGGCATTGTGGAAAAGTCATGTGACCCCTGGCATGGCATGAGTGTGTGAGGTCTCAGGCAGTGGCTGCCTGGGTTCTCCCCTGCCTTCCCTTCTCTGTCCTCCAGGGGGGCTGAGCTAGGCCCCAGGGCATTGTGGGAAAGGATAGGCCCCTGCTCTGCACCCCCATGTGCTATGAGCTGGCCAGATCTCAACTCAGTGCTTGCCACTCCAGAGGCTGGGGGGGGGGTTGGGGGGGGGGGGGGGTTGGGGGGGGGTGTGCGCGCACACGGGGTATTGTGGGGAAAGCAGCCTGAGCCCTGCGACAAGAGCTAATCAGGTCTCTCCCAGCACAGAGACCGAGGGGACTGGGAGAGAGTGGAGAAGCTCTTAGAGGATTATGGGTAAACAATCCTAGTCCCAACCCCCTCAGATGTGTGGCAAGGCTGGAAACCACAAAGCATCACCTACCCTGAGGCCCCCCCCACAATGCACCCTTTGACCCCCTGCTGGGAAGGTTGTGACCCCCAGTGAGAGGCTGCGAGTCCTCTGGGCCACCTCACAAGGTGGAGCTAATGCCCAGGGGTATTGTGGGAAGGCTGAAGCCACCCTGGGCCCAGGAGCATTATGGGAAACCAGCAGAGGATCATGGGAGGACAGACCTGCACAGAGGTGAAGATGCGGGCAAGGCTGCCGGCGAACAGCAGTAGGATGGTGACAGCTGAGAGCTGCCCCGTGTGCCCGTTGCGGTAGTTGGTGGTCGCCTGGATCAGCTGTAGGGGGGCAAGAGGAAGGCAGGGAAGGAGAAGAGTCATACCAGCCCCCCCTCTCATCTTGTCTCCCACCCCCAGGATCGGGCCCAGATTGGGGCCAGCCTTACCCGGCTGACGATAATGGCAGGGAGGTTGAAGGCCTGCAGCAAGGTGATGAGAGCTGAGGGTGGGAGTGGGGACAGGAGCAGTGCCAGTGCCGAGGAGTACACAGCCAGGAAGGTCACACCTTGGAGGGGGGCGGGCAAGGGTCAGAGGCCCCTCTCCCTGGGCAGAGGCCCCACCCCCTCCCAGCATGCCCCCCTTCGGCAGAGGCCTCACCCCCCTCCCCAACTCACCACGCCCCGTGCATCCCCCAAAGTACTGGATGAGAAAGCCAATGGTCACCGTCTGTAGGGTAAGGAAGAGTGCTTCACCCCAGGCGCTAAGGGGCAGGGAAAGGGGAGGGGGGTTAGCGAGGCCCACTGCTTTCACCCACCAGGCCACAAGGAACCCAGTTGTCCAGGCTCCTGGCACCCCCAGAGCTGAGCAAGAACCCAGGCATCCAGGCTCCCAACCGTCCCACTCCCAGACTCACGCTGGGACCCAGAGCCAGCAAAGAATAAAGCCCTGTGTGGCCTCTCTTTGCTTGTGACTCAGTTTTCCACCTCCAATGACCAAGAGATGGCTCGATCGGACAAATGCAACTGAAGGTGACTCAGGTTCCCTGCTCTGTCGGCTGGGAGATGGTTCCTCCGGAGTGAGAACCCAGGCATCTGGGTGCACTTTTGCCTCACCTGAAGGGGAAGTGGTGCGCAATGCTGTAGGCTATGGTCCCGGTCAGCGCCAGCAGCTCCAGCAGGACAGCCTGGAAGCTCAGCCCCTCGGCGCTCTGGGCCCCCAGGATCTTGAACACTTGGGGCAGCTTCACTGCAGGGAGGGGGAGAGGGGGTCAGTGTGGGGGGCTGAACCTCCCCCCACCAGCCCCATTCCCACCTTGCTGCCCCAGGGCCAAAGGTCCTCACCCATCACAGACCCCATGACGATACCATAGCCCAGGACTTTGCTGACCAGGATCTTGAGACATGGAACTGGGGGAGTTAAGGGACAGAGGAGTCAGCCCGTGAGACACGTGCTCCCACCACCCAAGATATGCCTCCCGCCCCTTAATCTGCTACCCTATAAACCCCCACCCAAGCCAGGGAGGCTGGGGGGGAAAAACTGGCCCCAGCCCTCCCCAATCCCCACCTACCACCCCCTGCAAAAACTTTCCTGGGGTTTAGTAGATTTTGAGGACTGAGGCTGTAAAAGATGAGGATGGGTGGGCTTACCCCTGCCCCTCCAAAGACCCCCCTCCCCTTCCACTTAAGGGTACTTCCGCCCTTCCCTCGCATGGCCCCCAACGGGACTTCCGGCCCGGACTTCTAATCGGCGCCAAGATGGCTGTCGCGTTGCTAAGGAAGCGCTTCCGCCCCGCACCAACATGGCGGGTGCTGCGCCTTGGACGGAGAAGCCCGCCCGCCTGGCGGCCGCCCCAGCCCGACG
>NW_005843097.1:300750-305703 GCF_000455745.1 Alligator sinensis
CCCCCGCCGCCCCCCCCGCCATGTTGGAAATGGGGGGGGGGAGCCACTTCCGCCTCCATTTCGCAAGCTGCTCTACAGCGCATGTGCAGAGCCCCCCCCTCCACCCACACCCACACACACAGACAGGGTCCAAAGATAGTTTATTCCCCCCCATCCAAAAAACCATATACATAAAATTTTATGTTACAATCATTATTAAAAAGTTACATTATTCAAAAAAAAAATAAAAAAAAAATAAAAGAGGTCCTGCTCCAACCTCCAGTGGCAACCCAGTTGTTCAAGCCCTAGTCTCACCCTCTGTAGCAGCTGAAAGGGATGGAGAGGGGGAGTTGGTCAGGCACACAGGCTCCGCACCCCAGCTTCTTGGATGTAGGGGGTGGGCTCGGTGTAGCTCCTTGTACATCTGCTTCCAGCTCTGGGGCATATCCTGCTTGGTGAAGGCTTTCGGATCCTTATAGATGCACTGTGGGAGGGCAATTACTGATGCCTCCAAGCCCTGCTCCCAGCATCCCCTCCTGCCCCCCCCCCCCAAGAACTGTGGCTGGAAACAGGCAGGATTAGCTCCCGCCCCCCTCCAGGAACAGCTGCTGCCTGCAGGTGGCCTATTGCTATTCGGTGAGTCAAAGTAGGTGATGCACCTGCCCCACACAGCTACAGACATCAGGGCTCAGTGGTCCTTTGTGGGGATGAACAGGAGCTTCTTTTGAAATATGTCCATCTGCAGGAGGTACTACAACCATCAGCCCCCAACTCCCAGCTTTGGCTCCACCCCCAGAGCCCTAGCCCCACCCCCTGAGTATCCAGAATCCAACCACTTCTGGAGGAGGGGAGGGGAGGGGAGGGGTAGAGGTACTGCAGTCACCCACTGAACCTGATCCTCCCTCTGTTTTCTATGCTGTTGTTCACCCAGAGAACCCAGGTGTCCAGACTCCCAGCTCCCCACAAGGTGCCCCCCACTGCAATCATATTCCTGATCCAGCACCTCAGCCCATCATATCCCTTGGTTTCCAGCTTCTTGTAAAAGAAGAAAAAATGTTGAAGAAATGTACAGGGGGGGGAATGAAAGAAAGCCTGAGGGTGGACAGGAAGCCCACCCAGAAGCCTGGGTTCTCTGGGGGAGTAGGTAGGGGCTGGGGGCCAGGACACTTGGGTTCTCTGGGAGGGGAGCGTAGCCTAAGTGTGAGAGCCTGGACACCTGGGCCACACCTCTAGCCAGCTGCCTCCACCCCAGAGCTGGCTGGCTGTGGTCCCCCGCAGGCATCCAGGCCCCCACCCCAAGACAATGCAGGCATTCAGGCTCCCAGTTATTGTAACCCACCAGGTCCGCACCCAGGAGGGAACCCAGGTGTCTGCGCCCAGAGCCCAAGGACTCTCAAAGGTGGGATCCCTGGCACCCAAGCCCTGAACCAGGGGGGAACCCAGGTGTCTGGTTCCCCACCCTATGCCACTCCCAGCCCACGACTGGCATCATCTAGCTTTGCATCCATACTGAGATTGCTGTATCTATTGACAACCTGGGGGGGGAGGGCATCCATCAGGTGATTCACCTCCCATCTCCCCAGGGGCTGCCCCACTGACCCTGCAAACTGTCCCGTCCCCTGCACCTGCCCCTCAGTACCCACTAGAGCACCCCCGCCCACAACCCCACATACCTGGTCGCTGAGCTGGTTCAGTGTGCAGGTCCCCCTCCTCGACCTCCGGGCGCTGATCCTGCAGGGGGCGCCGGCACGAGCGGGGCTGCGGGGACTAGGGAGCCCAGGCGCCTGGGCTCTTTCCCCACTCCCAGGAAGCCACACGCAGGGGCTGCTGGGAAATGCAGTCCCCCCGCTTACAACGGGACTAGGAGAGACTGGTGGCAACTTCCTCCCTTCCCTTCATTGGCCCCCACGTCGACACGGGACTTCCGTCCCACACCAACATGGCGGCGGCTGCACCTTGACGGGAGTGGGGGAAGCCCGCACGGGCTCCACCCCACCCCGGCCCGGGGCTCACTGCAGCAGGTGAAAGCGGAGAAGAGCTCATCGAAGCACGTCTCCGGCAATAAGTGCAGCCCCAGCGCCTGCTCTATGTTGAAAAACGGCGGCCGAGGCCACTTCCGTCTCCATTCCACAAGCGCCGCTGCTCCTCCTCTACACCGCATGCGTAGTCCCCCCTTCCCGCTCAGGTGCATGCGCAGATCCCTCCACCTTCCCTTCAGGAGATTGCGCATGGGTAGGCCCCGCTTCCTTGCTGGGGAGCAGCAGCTCCCGCTTTACAGCACATGCGCAAAGGTGTCCTTTTTCCGCGCTTCAGGCGGGTGCGTATGCGCAAAACCTCCCGTCCAGTTCAGACATGTTTCTCACGACCGGTGCAGAAGCGCGCGCATGCGCGCGCCTACTTCATCCTCGCCTCATGCGGGTGCGCATGCGCAGATTCCCCTTTTCCTCTCAGGCGGGCGTTTTGCCCGCCTCGCCCCTCCCACGCGCATGCGCCGTGGCGGCCCCCCCTTGACCACACTCTGGCCAACCAAGATGGCTGCCCCAGCGCCGCCATCTTGCCCTCTGCCCTCTCCTGCCTTGCCTGCCCTGAGCCAGGGGGCTGTGGCCCTCTGCCTGCTCTACTACGTGCGGCTCCAGCGTGGGCGGCGCCTGCCGGGCAGGCCCGCGGGGGTGGCAGCAGCTCCGGCCTTCCCCTGCTCCTGCGGGAGCGGCGCCTGTGGAGCAAGGCAAGAAGCTCGGCCTTCTGGGACTTGGTGCGCGCCAAGGCCTTCACCCCCTGGGAGTGGGCCGAGAACTTCCGCCTGGGCCCAGCCACCTTTGACTACCTCTGCGGGCGCCTGCGGGGCGCCATCCAGCGCCAGGACACCAACATGCGCCGTGCCATCCCCGTGGAGGTGCGCCTGGCCATGACCCTGTGGCGCCTGGGTGCCTGCACCGAGTACCGGGCCGTGGAGCAGCAATTCGGCGTATCCCGCTCCACCGTCTGCAAGATCCTACGTGATGTCTGCGAGGCTGTGGTAGGGCTCCTCACGCCCGCCTACGTGGCAGCACCCGAGACCCCCGAGGCAGCCGGCTTCACCCTGCCCCAGATGGCCGGCGTGCTGGGTTCCCTCCACGTCCCCATCCGGGCACCCAACGAGAATGCCGCTGGCTACTACAACCGCCGCGGGTGGCACTCGGTGGTGCTCCAGGCTGCCGTGGATTCCCGCGGCTGCTTCTGGGACATCAACGTGGGCTGCCCTGGCCGCGTCTCAGATGCCCAGGTGCTGCAGGGCTCTGAGCTGTATCGGCGAGCCCAGGAGGGGGTGCTGTTCCCCAGTGGTGCCCGGGAGCTGAGTGGGGTCCAGGTACCCGTCTACCTGCTGGGGGGCTCCTCGTACCCACTGCTGCCTTGGCTCATGAGGCCATACCGGGCTGGGGAGCTGACGCCAGCCCGGAGGCGGTTCAATGAGTACGCGGCGGCCGCCCGCACCGTGGCTGGCGTGGCCTTTGGGCGCTTGCGGGGCCGGTGGCGGTGCCTGCAGAAACGCAACGATACTGATGTGGCCTTCCTGCCCACGCTTATTGCTGCCTGCTGCACCCTGCACAACATCTGCGAGGCCCACGGCGACCCCTTCCAGCCCCGCTGGTTCCCGGAAGAAGAGGAGGAGCAGGACGAGGAGGAGGAGCAGGACGAGGACGAGGACCGGGCCTCCGAGGCGGGGGCTGCCGGGCAGATCCGTGAGGCCTTGCTGCGAACCCTCAGGGACTGAGACAGGGGAGGGGTCCCACCCACCAGCCCCCACCTCCCCGCCCTTAGCTGAGGATGGAACCTAGGCATCTGGGTTCCTGGCCCCTTCCCTGTTCCACCCCCGCCTCCCATCCCTTCGCTGATGGACCCCCAGTGTGCAGGCTCCCAGGCCCCTTCCCAAACTGTAATCTCCCCCCCATCTCATCCAGGTTCCTAGGGCCTCTAACCCCTGGACTCCATCCCCTCGGATAGAACCCAGGTATCTGAGTCCCCAGGCCATGATCCTGCCCTGATTCCTACTCCCTGACCCAGGATAGAACCCAGGTATCCCAGCTCCCTGGAGCCCCTGATCCTAGCTAGTTCCTCCCCTTCCTCTATCAGGGATAGAACCCAGGCATCCCGGCTCTCCCCTCACCCACAACCCCCTCCGCCCCAGAGCTGGGAGAACCCAGGTGTCTGGGCTCCCAGCCCCCTCTCACACAAGATTGGGCGGGTTACCCTGAAGTGGGGTGGGGATAGCTGCTGACCGAGACACCGGGGTTCTCTCTCACTACCTAGTAAAGGTGTCTGGAAGTTGCTGTGTGCCCATCTGTCCTGGAGGTGGGGTGCACGGGTCCAGCCCACCTCCCTCAGTCTCTACCCCCCACCACTGAAAAGAAGGGGCGTGGCCTAGAGAGCACAAAACAAATGGTTCAGGGGAAGCCAGAACCCCTCCTTGAGCCTGAGAGGCAGGGCTTCACTTGTAGCCTGGAAGGGGTGTGGTTCATCTGAGCTGTTAGTCAGGATTAGGGCAGTCCCCTGAGAGGGCAGACTAGGATGCCTTGGTTCCCTTTGCTCTGCTTCAAGCCAGGGAAGTAACTCAGGCATCTGCGCACCCCCCAAACCTTACCCCATTGGTTGTACTGCTCCCACCTCTGGGAAAGAAACCAGGCATCCTGGCTCCTAGGCCCACCTCTTCCAGAGACACTCTGGGCAGCCTGGCCAGTCCTCCAAGGCCTTCCCATGGTGTCTGTGCCCCACCTCCAGAGAATCCAACCTCCCAGAACACCTTGTAGCAAGATTGTGGGTCACATGTCCCCCCCAACCCCATCCCGTGGACCAAGCCCTCCCCCCTGCTCGTTAAGTGGCCCCGATAATGAGACAGGCAGGTTTTTGGTGTTTTTTATTCTCTTTTTAAATACTGTACAGTGAAAAATAAATAAAGTCTCAACCGTCACAGAGATGGAGCAGCCCCCCTGGACACCC
>NW_005843097.1:305734-307351 GCF_000455745.1 Alligator sinensis
CCTGCCCCCTTCCACAGTGTCAGAAAAGGAGCAACAGAAAAATCCATCCACCTCCTAGGGTTATTCCCCCCTCGCCCCCAGAAAAGAACTCAACTGAGGGCCCCACATGGGGGGGTACCAAGAAGAAAAAAGACTGTGGCTCCTTCAACGCTTCCAAAAACATAAAGACTGGGGAGATGTTTGGGTTGAAAACGGGCCATTCTGGGCCTGTTTTAAAGGGAGGGGACAGTGGGGGGTGGAATAAAAGGGGCAGGGCATAGAAGACCTGCGGGTGGGGACTTTTCTCGCTCCGGGCAGATCTCAGAAGGCACAAAAAAAGTCTCAGTGGGGCTTCCCAGGGTTAATTAACGAGGGGGGTATTAATTACAGCTGCCCCCCTCCCCCAAACGGTAGGGCAGGGAAGATCTCTTACCCCCCACTCACCACCCCAGGGAATCAAGGGAAGAAGCCGCCTCATTAGGCCCTAATGGTGGAGCGGGCCCTGACCAGCATTCCCTCTCTTTGGCAAGCGGCAGCAGGTAGAGTCGCGAGCGCGGCGGCGTGGGGTGGGGCACGAGCGAGAGAGATGGGTGGAGGTGGCTGGCTCCAGATGCAAGCAGGGGGTTAATTAAGGGGGGGTGTCGTTAATTAACAAAGGGGGGACAGGGCCAGATTTAGGAGACCCCATTGACAAGGGCGGCAACCTCCGGGGGGGCAGGGAGCTCAGCCAGGTCCCCATTCTCCGAGGGGCCATTGGCCACTTTGGCAGTGGCAGCAATGGTGTCCGTCTGGGGAGAAGGAGAGGGGGATGAGTCAGTAGCCCCCACAAAGCCACGCCCATAGACCCACAAGCCCCGCCCCAGCATAGGATTGGCTTCCTTTTGCCTCGGGTTCCTCCCACACCAATAGCTGAAGCCATAAGCCGTGCTCCCTGGGCCCCACCCCCTGAACCCCAAGTCGTGCCCCCATCCCAATTTGTTCCTTGCCAGCTCTGGCCCCCCCCCCAGCGTATAATTGGCTGCCTTTTGGGCTACAGGGGGGTGGGGGGCGCAGCCTAGGGTTCTGGCCCTGCCCCCAGGCCAGAAACCCCACCCCCGCCATGATTGGCTACCTTTTGTTGGGGGGTGGAGCCCTCAGCAGAGGGCTCCCGCGGCTCCTTCTGAGGGGGACGCTGGCGGCTCTGGGACTCTGCCCGGGAGATGTAGTCGGCCACAGTCACTGGGATATGAGAGTGGATGAGTCAGCAAGGGGTGGGGCTCTGAGCTAAGCTCCGCCCCCTCAAGGAAGGCAGCCAAGGACAGCACCCAGGCATCCTAGCAGTCTCTGTCCATCAGATAATGGCTCCCTGCCCTGTGTCAGCTCACCAGGAAAGGTGGGGTCCCCCAGGTCTGTCCACTTAATGGTTCCCCCCAGAGAACGGCTCCAAAGAGAAGGGTTCCTGAAGAGGGGCAGGATGCTGCCTCTGCCCCTTGGTCTAGCTAGAAATGGCTCCCCTCCTGAGTCCCGGGACAAGGATTTGGGGGGGGGTGGAAAATGGATGACAGGGACACTGCCTATGCCCCTTGTTCTGAACTAAAATGGTTCATCCCGGGATAATGTTTCGGGGAGGGGGGGGGGGAAAACTGCCCATGCCCCATG
>NW_005843097.1:307438-310462 GCF_000455745.1 Alligator sinensis
CCCCCCCCCCCCCCCCCCCCCCCCACTTGGCATCAGCTCCCTGGACAAGGACTCTTGTGGGGGGGGAAACACTGCCAATGCCCCTGGGTGAGGCTAGAAATGGCTTCCCCCTTCATCAGTTCCCTGGACAAACAAGGTTTCCTGCAGGGGGAACTGCCTCTTCCCCTTGGTCCAGCTAGAAATGGCTCCCCCGCTCCACCTCTTTGGATGAGGGTTCCGAGCAAGATGAACACTTCTAGAGAGACAGGGGGCATAAGAAGTGACTTCCCCCTTGTGTCAGCTCCTTAGACAAGGGTTCCTAGGGAAGAACGTTTTGGCTGCGCCCATGAATCCATAAGACTAAAGCATCCCCCCAGATGCAGCTCCCCAGGCGAGGAGGGTTCCGTTTCTGTCCAAGGAACCCTGTGCCCCACACCCATGCGAGGCAAGTACCTGGCTGCCGGTCCCGGCTGATGGACCCATCCACGCGGTTGCCACGGTTACGGCGGCGCCTGCTCCGGTTGCGTCGCTGGGGTTTTGAGTCATCCTCTGGCAAAGCATGGAGTGGGTCATAGGCCTTCCCAGCCCCCACTTCCCCTCCCAGAGAAGCCAGGTTCACCCCCCACCCCTGCTCTGAGTCCATCCCAGCCCCCCACTCCCCTCCCAGGGAACCCCAGAATCCAGGACAGTTCCTCACCCAGGCCATTTTCAGCCACCGAGAGTCCATCAGACTCGGTGGCTCCATCCATGACGGTGGCATCCTCATCAGTGCGGCGGCGCCGGGAGCGGCGCCGGCGACTGGGGACTGGCTGCGACTCGCTGGCGTCCGTATCAGCCGTGGCATCCGTCTCGGCCGTATCCAGCAGGCTGTAGGGGTTGCTGTCGGGGTCCTTGAGCACTGTAGGGTGGGGGGGAGCAACAGAGCTGTGACACCTAGAGAACCCAGGAATCCTGGAGACAGCCCTTACCCACCAAGAAAGAAAGAAGGTAAGCCAGGGGTTCACAGGCTGCCACGGGAAGGAGGTGGGGAGTTACCTGAGCTGATGGAAGAGCTGCTGTACTTGCTGCCCCCTCCTCCCCCACCCCGGGGGGTTTGAGGGGGCCCCCGGCCCCGGCCCACTCCCGGGCGCCGCCGCCCATCTTCGGGGCGGGGGTGGGGGTCCCTCTCACCACCCGCCGGGCGCTCTGCCTCATCCCGCCTCTCTGTCTCCGTCTCCGAGGCATTGGACATGTCCGAGCTGGTGCCTGAGAGGAGAGGTGAGAGAAAGGGATTAACTCCTACTGAGGAGAGTAAAAGGGATAGTCAGTTAGGACCCAAAAGACAGCTGGGGGCTAAGATCAGCTGGGAAGACAGCAGGGATCTAAGCAGGTTAGAACAAAGGGCTGGGGGCCTAGCTGAAATGCATCCATTCCTGGAGTGGGGCATGTTGAGGTAGGAGAGAAAGAAACCATGCTGAGATATAACCAGGGGGCACACCTGGGGTGTCTCAACTTCCCCAAAAGCAGTCCAAATGCCCCCCACCCCACCCCAGCCCTCAAGTTACCATAGCCAGAGTTGGGCCCGCGGCGCCCACGGCCCCGCCCACCATAGCTGCCGCCATACGTGCGGGGGCCGTGCAGGGAGGACGAGGTGCTGTCATCGGTGGCATAGCCACCCCGCTCCTTGTCAGCCCGGCTGGACAGCGGCCGGAAGCCCATCCCAATCTGCCGGAGCTGCTCATCAATCTGCAGCCGCTCCAGGCGCAGCTGCTCCACCTCCTGGGTGGGGTGAGGAAAAACAAGCCCTTGTTAACACAGGAAGGGGAATGGATTCACAAGACCAGCGCTATAGGAGTGGGGGAGCCCATTTAGGAGCACACCCAAGAGTATGGAAACCTTACCGAGGCATTGCCAGGAAGGGAGAATTAAGGACTGCACCATAGTGCATGGGAACCAACTAGCTGCCTTGCCATGGGGTTGTCAGGAAGGGGAACTAATTTAGGAAAGCACCATAGGGCACCAGAACCAATTAGCGGCTACACCATGGTTATCAGGGAGGGGGGACTAATTTAGGAATGCACCAGGAAGCAAGGGAACCACATAGCAAATGTACCATGGGGTTGAATGGGATAATACAGAAAGACACCACGAAGCAGAGGAACCTATTAGCAGCGGCACCATTGTGTCTGCTGCATAGGAACCAAAGTTCACAGGTAAAAGGGAACTATAGCCGGATTGTGGAAGGAGAGGCAACTCATTTGGAGCGCACCCAGGGTCAAGAGGAGCCAATTAGCAACCGCACCAATGTGTCTGGGGCATAGAAACCAAAGTGCAGCCTCAGAGAGTAGGGAAGAACTGGCTAGAAGGGGAGCAGTGACAGGAGGAGGAAGTCATTTGTGAGAGCTCCTTGAGTCAGGGAGAACCAATTAAGGGGCTGGGGGGGGGGCGGGGGGGGGGGGGGGGGGGGGTGGGGGCCCAAAGTGTGCCATTAAAACAAGCCACTCGGATAGATGGGAACTTGTTGTTACGGGCCTGTGAAAAGAGAGGGAAGGCATTTGTGCATGCACCCAATGTGGGGCGGGGGGGGACACCCAAAGTGCCCCATAGAAACAGGACAGGGAGCAGCTGTATTGCAAGGGGAAAACCAATTCTGGTTGTACAGAGGCAGGAAGTGTGGGGGGAAAGGCACACTGGACAGCAGGGGGGCACTGGAAGAGGGGCAGGGGAAGCCAGCAAGAGGCATGCAAATGTATGCAACCACCAAATGGGTCCCCCCGAGGTGAAATTGGTTCCATCCTACCCCTTAGATTGCGGGGATGTTCAAGTCCCCCTGATACAATTCTCCCCCCCCACTCCCCCAGCAAGTCCATGCAGTAACAGGGGCAAAACACAGCCCCTTAATTGCCCTATGGGGGCAGTTACCTGCAGGTAGGAAAGGTGATACTCTAGCAGGGCCTGGGCATTGCTGATGTTCTCTCGCGTCCCCACAAAGATGAAGGGGACCATGCCCTGAGGGCGGGGCAGAAAAGGGTTAATCAGGGGGGAAACAACATGGAACCCCCCCCC
>NW_005843097.1:310670-319371 GCF_000455745.1 Alligator sinensis
CCATCCCGCACTGAATGCCAGGCTCCACCAGGCCACTGTAGCCCCAGGGGCTGCTGGGAACTCACCAACAAGGTTCCGGGGCACCTGCACCGAGTCCTCGGAGAATTCCAGGTAGCTGCGGGCCTGCTTACAGGCTTCGGGTGTCTGCGGGGGGAGGCAGCGGTGGGCATCGGGGCTCCCATTAACCCCGCTGAAACCACCCCCACTGACAGCAAGGACAGAACCCAGGCATACAGCCAACATATCCCATTCCCTTCCCAAAGCTGAGGAGAGAACCCAGGTGTCTGGGATGCCTTGCTCTGCCCCGCTGTCCCTACTCCCACTTCAGAGCTGGGAGAGAACCCAGGTGTCTGAGGGCCCTTCCCTTCCCACCCGGAAGGAGGAAGTCGGGGGCCACACAGAAGGGAACCCCGGCATCTGGATGCCCCCCCACACCTCGCCGTAGATGCGGAAGGTGCATGTGTCCTCATCCAGCTCAATGGCGGTGACGCCAGGCACGCGCCGCGCCTGCTGGATGTTGGCGCCATGCGTGCCGATAGCCAGGCCCATCAGGTCCTCACGCACCCGGAACTCCTCCTGGAAGGCCGAGGCCAGCTGCTTACTGGTCTGCGCGGGAGCGGGGACAGGGACGGGGGTGGGGGTGGACACGGACGGATGGATGGACGGACGGACAACTGGGAGTCAGTGGGGGCAACTAAGCCTCTACCCCAGCCCCGTGTGACCCCCTCGCCCGCCAATCACGTGACCCTAAGGGAGGGAGGGGATTGGGATCCAATGGGTCCTGGAGGACCTTGTGGTGCCATAGCCTGCCGTCCACCCAGGGATGCCACCTGCTCAGCTGGGCCCTGGGGACACTGCCCGCCCCCCACTCTAGGTATCACAAGGGGGGGGAATTATACCCCCTCTCTATTAAGGCGCGCTGCCCATAGTTGGGCCCCTTCCCAGCCCCGTGTAACCCCCCCAACCCCATACCAGGCCTGGGACACCTCTTTGGGGGTCTGCCCCTCCACCAGGCCCTCCCCAGCCCCCAGGGGTGTCCCAGGCCCAGACACCACCCACTTGGGTTGCCCTGGGCCTTGACGCCTGGGTCCAGCCCTCCACCCTCTCCCCAACCCTCAGGGGTACCCCAGGCCCGGACACCTGGGTCCATCCTGTCACACCCCCTCCCCAGCCCTCCACCCCCTCCCTAACCCTCACGGGTGCCCTGGGCCCAGATGCTTAGGTTCGCCCTCACCTCCAGGTGCTTGTTGGCCTCCTCATTGCGGGACATGAGCAGGAGCTTGGTGCGGATGCTGCGCAGGTGCATGTCGCCCAGCAGTGAGGCTCGTTTCACTGTCGACTCCGTCGTGGACTGGGGGAGGTAGCGGGGAATAAACCAGCTGCCCCCGAGCCAGCCGCAGCCAAGACACCCTCCCCCACCCCCCGGGGCAGACCCAGGGGTGGGGGGGCTGGGTGGAGCTCACAAGAAAGTTTGCAACAGGGAGGCAATGGGGTAGATGCCATGAGGAATCGTGGGCTCTCCATCCCAAACAGGCTTCTACAACCAAGGGCTGGGGGTGATATAGGTGGAGCTAGGCCTAGGGGAGTTGTGGGCTCTCCGTCTCTGAAGGGCTTGGACAACCAAGGGCTGGGAGTAATGTAAGTGTAGATAGGCCTAGAGGACTTGTGTACTTTCCATAAGCAGAGGGGTTTAGCTGGACAGCCCCTGATTGGGTGATCTAGGCCAGGGGGTGCTCAAGCTTGGGGCAGGGCCAGATTGAGCCCCATGTGCCAGGACCGTGCCCTCTCTGCCCTAAGCCAACAACAGAGCAGCTTCCTGTTGCCCCCCCCTTCCAAGATCCTAGATCCTCCCTTTCTGTCTCAAGGTGGGGAAAGAGAGACACAGAAGAACCTCAGGCCCATCTCTGTGGGAACCCCTGCCCGGATTCACAGTGAAGCGTACCAGGATGTAGAGCTCGCTGCTGGCCACGTGCAGAAAGATGCAGTTGGCGCCCACTGCCTTCTTGAACTCCTTGTGCACATTGTCGTTTGAGCACCTAGGGGCGGAGAGCCCAAGGGCTTAGGCGCTAGGTAGCAAGAGCCCTAGCTGAAGGCACCACACCCAAAACATTTAGGTCCCTAGCTGGGGAACCCATGCTGGAGTGATTCAGACACTGGGCACAAGTGGATCTAGCCAGGGATGCTGCATCCCAGGGGTTTAGACACTTGGTACTGAGACCCCACACACACACCCAAGAGGTTTAGGCCCCTGGATGGGGTGAATCTAGCTGGGGAACCCACACCAGAGTCATTTAGAAACCCAGCAGGGGTGGATCTGGCCAGGGATGCTGAGCCCCAGGGGGTTTAGACACTTGGTAGTGAGACCCCTAGCTAAAGGTGCCATGCACAAGAGGTTTAGACCCCTGGCCTGGGTGGAACTAGTTAGGGAATCTGCACCTGAGTGATTAGACAACCAGAAGGGGTGGATCTAGCCAGGGATGCCACACCCTAGGAGGTTTACACACTTGGTAGTGAGACCCCTAGCCAGAGGAGCTATGCCCGAGAAGTTCAAGCACCTAGGGGTAGAAAGCCCAAGGGATTTATGCACTGGGTAGTCACACCCCCTAGCCAGAGGTGCTGCAACCAAAATGTTTAGGTCTCTAACCTGGGTGGACCTAGCTGAAGAACCCACACCTGAGTGATTCAGGCACCCAGCGGAAGTGGATCTAGCCAGGGATGCTGCATCCAAGGGGGTTTAGACACTTGGTAATGAGACCCCCTACCTGAAGACATCACACCCGAGATTAGCACCCCCGGACATCGTGAACCTAACTGGGGAACCCGCACCAGAGTGATTCAGACACCCAGCAGGAGTGGATCTAGCCAGGGATACCACACCCCAGGAGGTTTAGACACTTGGTAGCAAGAACTCTAACTGGAGACGCCACACCCAAGAGGTTCAGGCCCCTGGTCAGGGTGGACCTAGCCAGGAGAAATGCAATCATAGCTTCAGCACAAGATCCATGGTGTTCTAGGGGGCTGAAGAAACACCCCCTTCCCCACCCCATGGAAACCAGCAAAGTAGAGGCCTAGGAGAACTAAACATCCTCCACTTTACCTTATATGCATAGAAGGAATGAGACACTGCTTCCTTGTTTACCGTAAGTTCCTATATATAAAGACACACACCTCCCGGCCCCCTGGGTTCTGCCACCAGCACTCACGCCTCCTTGAGGTCATCCGGGACGGCGATGGTGTGCTTGAAGAAGGTGCCCTTGTTGGCCACTTTGTTGGGGTTGACAGGCCGAAGCCGCTCCAATGTGACAATCTCATTGTAGGTGGCGTCGCAGGCAGCATATTCGATTACATAGAACTTGGGGGGGAGGGAGGTAAAAATCAGGGCTTGGGTCGGAGAGGGGGTCCATCCAGGGGTGAGGGATCCCAGCGTGTGAGGGAGTGTCCAAGCACTCAATGTTTTGCATTTCAGGGGCACCTTCCACCTCTTCCCAACTGGGGTGGGACCAGGGGCAAAATGGGAAGAACTGGTTTTGATGCGGCATGGAAAGACGCCCCAGTACATATCAAAGCCCCCAGGATTGTAACAACCCCCTAGTGAGGCAATGCTAAGGACCCTGGGAAGCCAGCACATCCCCACCCCCATAAACTTACGTCCCCTTTCATCATGCGGACCCTGGCCAGCCACCAGCCGCACGGCTCATGCTCATTGGCTCGGGAGTAGACCTGCGGAGAGGACACAAAGCGGGGGTATAAGCATGGGAGGCAGTGTGGGCCTGGCCAGGAGTGAAAGATGCGGCTCCTACCTCCACTTCGTCCCCTTCCGTGATCTCCTTGCTATAGTCAGTGGGCGGGGGCAGGCGCACGTCACTGAAGGGAATCTGCCTCTCGGGCTGCCAGCTGCCAGGAGATGCCAATATGGTGAAGGAGGGAAGGGAAACTCAGGGCATTCCCACCCCCATCCCCTCCCACCAGCAACAGTTTCTAATATACAACACCCCCCTGCTTTGGAACACGGCTGCCAGTATATGAGAAAATATGGGACTATTACTAGCAGCTGTGTTCCACCCCAGGAAGGAGAGGGGGTGTTATAATAATATTACCATATTTTCTCATATACAATACCCTCCTCTCCTTGCCAGGGTGGAACACGGCTAGCAGTAATAATATTACCACATTTTTTCATATCCCCTCCCCTCCCCTTGCTGGGGTGGAATACAGCTGCTAGTAACAATAGTACCATATTTTGTCATATACAACACTCCCTCATCTTGCTAGGGTGGAACAAAATAATATTCCCATATTCTTCTCTCGCATATAATGCCCCCCACCCGCTGAAAATCAGAGTGAGCATTAGAGGCAGGAAATACGGTAAGAGCAGCTCATATACCCTCCCCTCCCCTTGCTGGGGTGGAATACAGCTGCTAGTAACAATAGTACCATATTTTGTCATATACAACACTCCCTCATCTTGCTAGGGTGGAACAAAATAATATTCCCATATTCTTCTCTCGCATATAATGCCCCCCACCCGCTGAAAATCAGAGTGAGCATTAGAGGCAGGAAATACGGTAAGAGCAGGTTCTAAATCAGCAGCAACATCCAGACTCCCAAGCAGGCTCTAGCTGCTGCTCCTCCAAAACAAGGCATGTGTCACGTTCTGGTAATAGGGTACTAGTGAGATGCGCACCCTGCTCTTACCACCTAGCATCATTTACCTGGCATCAAAATGCAGCTCCCTCTGGGGTGGGGCCTGGCTGCTGCTAATGCCAGGGTCATTCACCCACCCCCAAGATGTGGCTGCCTCTGGGGTGGAACATGGCTACTGGGGATAACATTACCATATTTTCTCACCTCCAACATACACTTCCCCCAGTAAAAGCTAGCTGCTGGAAATCAAGAGCATACCTTATATCTAACAAATTGGGGACAAGCAGCTTCTTCTGCTATTATCCAGCACCAAGGTGTAGCTGCCTCTGTAGCCCAGGAGAAGAAAGAAGTGGGGCTAGGGAGGGGAAAAGAGGGTCCTGTAGGAGTCAGTCACTGAGATGCGGCTGACTCTGGGGAGAGATGCAGCCAGCGTTAATACCTAGACCCATCAAGATGCGGCTGACTCAGAAGTAAGACACGGCCACTGTTAATACCTAGATCCTTCACCAAGAGGTGGCTGACTCAGGGGTAGGACATGGCCACTATTAATACCCAGACCCCCCCACCTCACTGAAGGAATTTGAGGGAGTGGGACACGAATTAACACCCTCCCCACCCCAAACATAGACAGTGGATCCTGCCCAGGAACCTTAAATGCCTTCTGATTGCTTGGAGCCCCCTGCCCCCCAGCCTCAGCTGTCACCCCAGAGTCAGCTGCATCTGGGAGCAGGGTAGGCCACTCAGGTTTCAGCTGCCCCCTGCCCTTCAAACACTGGAGCCACAGCCTCCAAATCCAACAGCTGCTTCACCCCTGGC
The DNA here is from genome assembly GCF_000455745.1 of Alligator sinensis. Lineage (NCBI taxonomy): Eukaryota > Metazoa > Chordata > Crocodylia > Alligatoridae > Alligator > Alligator sinensis. The sequence goes on from NW_005843097.1 coordinate 316,131, forward strand.
CATCTGCATTTCAGCTCCTGCATCATCACCCCCTGCCAGCAGCCCAGAGACCTACAAGCCATCAAGGGAGCAGCCATTCCACCCCAGAGTCAGACACATCTTGGCCACGAGCAAGTGATCCTGGCAGTGGCAGCTGCTCCGGCCCCTATGCAACTGGTGAATGATCCTTCAGCACACAGCAGGTGTTCCACCCCAGAGCCAGTTGTGCCCACAGCCAGACCCTGGGGGTGGTCAATTCGTCCAGGGGCATCCAGCAATCGTTCCACCCCAGAGCCAGCTGCACTCAGGGCCAGTGACAGTTGTTATGTGCTCCTGGGGTTCAGAAGGGGCATTCCTGGATTCCGGAGCAATCTGTGACCTTGAGACTTAGTCAGTTTCGCATGTGCCATCAAGGGGACACCAGGGGCTAATCTGGGCTCCCCAGCAGCCTGCAAGCTATGCGGGGCTCCTCTGCCCTCCAGGGCAGGCACTTTATTTAACTCCAGGAGGCAGAGGGGTTTCTTTCTTTCTTTTTTTTTTCCAGGCCCATCTCTGTGGCTCTGAGCGGCGGCTGCTTGGGAAATGCAGAGACCAAGCTGGAACGGCTCGGACAGGCGCCTCCAAAGCAAGGCTGGCAGTCAGAGGACTGGTTCAGGCTCTCCTCATGCAAGATACCGTCCCTTGAAGTCCTCCGCTGCCAGGCAGGGAATGCAGCATCCCAGCCCCGCCACCACCAAGCAGAGATTAGGCTTGGCGTCCTTCAGTAGACAGTGGAAGAGCCCAGATGCCTGGGGTCCATCCACACTGGGATCCGGCCTCTCAGTTGGAGTAGAGGGGGCTGGGAGCTCGTGTCATGGCAGGCCAAAGCCACTGTGGAGGGCCAATGGGGAGCTTCTGATCTGGCTCCTGTAACCAGACCCGGCTTGAAGTATTCACAGAAATCCTAGAGAAGCGGGGTGGGAAGGGACCCCCAGAGGGGTCACAGAGTCCACCCCACTACCCAAGGCAGGATCCAGCAAGCCCATCACTTAATCTTGCAGTAAAACAACCAGCAACCCTGATACCACACTGGACATCACCTCCTAAGTGGCCCCAGGAAAGCTGGGGGATGATGGCAGCTGACATCCTGCTGCTGTTGAAGCATCACAACTGCTGCTGCTGTGGAAGAATCTTCTCTACTTTTTACCCATTTCACACATTACATATCTCATGCAATTTACTAATGAATTACGCAATAATTTTAGCCCAGTCATGTGTAAAGTATCACTGGCCACACATTACATATATTGCGCATTTGACTGGTGATCTGCATAATAAATATGGCTTGGTCATGCATTACATATATTGCATGCTGGGGGAAATCACACAATAAATTTAGCTCAGTCATACATTACATATAGTGCACATCTGACTAGTGAATTGCACAATAAATTTAGCCTGGCCACACATTACATATATTGTGCATTCAACTGGCAAATCACGCTGTAAATTTAGCTCAGTCACACATTACATATATTGCACATCTGACTGGTGCACTGCGCAATAAATTTAGCCTGACCACATACACAAAATAAGACCAGCCACACATTACATATAGTGGCATTTGACTGGCAAACCGCACAATAAATTTAGCATGGTCACACACGACATATATTGAGCAATATGACTAGTGAACTGCTCAATACATTTAGTCTGGCCATACATGCAAAGACCAGCCACACATTACATATAATGCACAACCCACTGGTGAATCAAGCAATACATTTAAACTCGGCCACCTGTGCAAAGTCAATATCACATCACTGACTGGTTCGTCGCGCAATAAATGTAGACCCAGCCATACACGAGAAGTCATTCTCACACCATCAAAACGCCCACCTGGCTCTAAAGAGAGCCAAGTTGTTACCAAGTCTATGCTTGAGAACAGGCAACAATTTTATGGCTGATTTCTATTCAGGTTGAACTGCACCGCACGGAAGGGTTGGGTGGGACATCAGGAGGTCATCGGGTCCAACACTTTGCTCCAAGCAGGAGCAAATCCCACCTACATCATCCCAGCTAATGCTTGGTTGAGCTGGGTCTTCAAAGCCTCCAAGGATGGAGACCCCACCACCTCTCTGGGGAGCCTGTTCCAATGCTTTACTACCCTTCTCAAAAGAAAGCTCCTCCTAATATCTAGCCTCAAAATTTCCCTGCTGCAGCCTGAGCCCATTGCTCCTTGTTCTGTCACCTGCCACCGCTGATAACAGTCCAGCTCCATCCTCTTTGCAACCACCCTAATGGCTGCTATTCAATCCCCCTTCATTCTTCTCTCCTGCATACTCAACGAGTCCATTTCTCCTCACCAGTCCTGCGCCCCAGTCCCCCAAACATTTTTGTTACTCTCCCCAACGTGGCCACCTCCTTTCTGCAGGGGGAGCCTTTGTTCTGCCTTTCCAAGCCAAGGCGCGTGATCTATTTGGGGGCGTGTTGTATATGAGAATATACAGTAGCTGCTTCAACACTGATCCCTAGCAAAGGAATGAGTGAAAGCATTTTTGGAAGGGGGGGCAGGGGGGCATCTGGAATGTAACAAGTTTGATAACCATTAGGTGAGATACACAGGCACCCACCCCCTACCTCCAAAAGCTTGCAGCACAGGGGGCCAAACCTATCCCACCACTCTGGCCACAACAGAAGATCCCCGCGCTGCCCAGCCGGTACCTACTTGTTCTCAAAGGCTATGGTGACGGAGTCTTCATGGACATCTTTAACGTAGCCCTGCAAGGGAGGAGAAAAGCAGACAGCGTGAGGCTGAGCCTGTCTTCCCCCAGAAGGGACGTGGGGTCCGGGGCACAAGATGTCTGGCGGACAAGCTGCGAGGGAATGCCCTGAAGCAGATGCTGGTGCGTGGAGGATGGTCATCTTAGGGGTCAGGCCTCTCACTGCAGAGACAGCTCCTCCGGTGCAGTTGGGGAATAAGTATGAGGCCCTGGCTGCACTGGAGGAGTGTGTAGTGGGGGAAAGTGCACTGGAGGGGCCTGCTGCCATTACCGAGCGAGCTGAGGGCTGGCCAGGTAAGCAGAAGAAGAAACACTGCATCATCATTGTGGGTGAGTCCCTGCTGAGAGGAACAGAGGGACCTATCTGTCATCTGGATCCCATAGCGTGTGAGATCTGCTGACTGCCTGGAGCCAGGATCAGGGACCTCATGGTGAGAATTCCTGACCTCATCCAGCCCTCTGACAACTATCCCATGGTGGGAACAAATGATGTGGCCAGT
>NW_005843097.1:319381-323637 GCF_000455745.1 Alligator sinensis
CTGCTTATGCAGGGGGTCGGACTCAATGATCTATTGAGGTCCCTTCCGACCCTAGCATCTATGAATCTATGACTGTGCCCCCCTGGAGGTGGCAATTGCTGGGTGCCACCAGGCATGTGAGGTGGCTACAAAGCTCCAATCTCCCACATACAACCCATGACCTGCCCCTACCACAAGGCAGAATCCAGACCTACCCTGCAGGGCTATGGCACCCCCTGCCTGTCAGCCAGGGGTGTCTGGATAGTCTAGAGTTGAGGTGGGGGGAAATCTACTGAGTTGACCAGGCATCCAGAGGGCCCCTCCTCACCCCAACCAGGCTCCTTTTCCCGGACTGCAGCTTCCAAGATTAAGCATAACCAGAAAGCTAGAGGAGAGGGGGGGCAGTTCTGTCCCCCTTATTTGCCCCCTGCCCCTCCAGCATCTACTCTTTGTCACTGTAATGGAGCTGGACGATGATGGGGCGAGACTTTACACTGATGCGATTCTGGGCAGGTCCATCTGCACAAGCAGCCAATCAGAGTGAGCACCAGGACAAAACATCCAACACTTTCCCCGGCAGGATCAGCCCCATCTGACCAGCTCTCAACCTGGTGGAGACTCCAGGACCTGAGACTGACCCCCACCTGGACGTCTGACCTGTGTTCCCAGCTGCTTTCCCAGCCCCATACGAGGAGATGCTGTGGGATCTTGGACCCTTCAGCCTAAAGAAAAGAAGACTGAGAGGGGACCTCATTGCATCTTACCGGTATATCAGAGGCGTACATCAGGGGCTCGGTGAACAACTGTTCATCACCAGGGTGCCCTAGGGGAAAACTAGAAACAACGGCCACAAACTCCTGGAAGATAGTTTCAGGCTGAACATTAAGAAAACCTTCACAACTAGGGTGTTTAGACTATGGAACAAGCTCCCCTCCGAGATGGTGCAATCATCTACCCTAGAGGTCTTCAAGAGAAGATTGGGCAGTCAACTGGCTGAGGTCACCTGACCCCAGATGTCTTTCCTGCTTGTGCAGGGGGCTGGACCTGATGATCCTTTGGGGTCCTTCCAGCTCTATGATTCTATCCCTGTCTCCTGCGGATGCAGAGAACAATCAATCACCTGCCTCTTTATGTATGTGAAGACCTTCTCCCCCTCTACCTATGCCTGGAACCAATCCCATCCACCCTACCCTTCCCCAGCTATGTCCATAATCCAGCCAGGAAGAAAATGTTGGGGCATTTGTCTCCTTCCCTGCCCAAAAGATAATCACGTGGGTGAATCGGACACTAAAGACCCCAAACAAGGGCTGTGGGATATCACAGCCAATCCTTCCCTTGCTTCTGGAGCATGGAGAGGAGGGGAAAAGTGCCTCGAGCCAGCAGCTGGGCAGCTCCACGTACAGCACAGCAGGATGAATCCTGCTTCCCACCCCCACAAAACCATGTCCCAACTCTTGAGGAATCTAGCTAGACCATTGGCTTCCACTGCAGCTGGTGACGAGCTTCACCAAGGACTTCCCTGCATTGGTTTGAAACTAGCTTCATTTGGAAACTGCAGCTCCCCTCCTCCAGCTGCAAGCAAAGGGAAGCCCTGGCCCTGTTCAGACCCGTCACCTCCAGTTCAGGTGCCGAGGTCGGGGAAGGGGCGGAGAAGCCAACAGTTCTGCTCAAAATAGCTCTCCCTTGAAACCGAGGGATTAGGAAGCAATGAAGAGTTTTCCCCTCCCACCCCTTTGGCACCTCCCATCTGCCCCAGATGCCAGTGAGGGGAACACGGAGCTAAAATTAACTTGGGTCAAGTTTCTCAGCTCTCACCCACCCTGCACACCTCGGTGCAGCTCAGCCAGGCTATTTAAACAGCTCCTCCTGGTCCCTGTAGTTACCCCTCACCTGCCACAGCCTCTTGTCAGCCCAGAGTTTGTCCCCTACCGCAACTGCTTGCTTTGGGCAATAAAAGCCAGGCTGGGTAAAAGTCCCCGTTAGCACCTGACAGAGAAAAGAGATGAGTTTTGCTTGCTATCGTGGAGCTTCGGAGCGCGGTGGGCAGACTTGAGAGGGTGCTTTGGGGATTGAGTGCTAGGAGATCAGGTCAAGCGACCTGATGTTTCAACCTGAGAAAGCCCCAAAATGATCCTCGCTAGAGGAAAGTTGCATCCTGGAGCACTGAGTTCATAGGAACTATGAAGGCGGGCTAGAAAGGACCTCCAGAGGTCATAGATAGTCCAGCCGCCTGCCTGAGGTAGGATCAGCCTTATCCGAACCACCCCAGACCATCCATGTTCTGAACTATAAAGTCTTTGTAAAGCTCCCGTCACAATGGCTGATATGTTTCTTCCCAAGGGTGCATTATGTGCCAGAAATATGGTAAGAGCAGTTTCTGCTGGCTGCCATAGCTGCTCTTATATAGGTTGTATCCACCTTCCACTCAAAAAACTAACTGCTGGAAGCTGCAGTGCATGTTGTGTGCCAGAAATACGGTAAGAGAAGTTTCTGCTGGCAGGCAAAGAGGAAAGCCTAATTAGCTCGGCTGTCTGTTGCCGCTCAGTTACCAGTGACAAGGGAAGATCCTATTCCTCGGTCTGCCTTTCAGATGCAAGGGGCATATTTTATTCCAGGCGGGAACATAGGGATGCCTGCCAGCTCTCTAGGAAAGGAGCATGCTGCTCCGGAAGCCGAGGGTGTCGGCATGAGAATCCCATAGACTCCAAAGTGGGGAATGCGTCACTGCCTCAGCCAATGCTGCCTCAGTTTCCCCACCTGTGAAATGAAGACAAGAGCAGCCATTTTTCCATGCCAGCAGGGGGGCGGAACAGCTGCTGGACCAGGAGAGCTGATGAGAGGGATAGGATGGAGGGCGGACTACCAAATAAGCCAGGGGGTGGCCTAAGTGAATGAGGAACTTAATTCATCCAGTCCCAGGATGCTAGAACTACGGGACAGGTTTAAAAACGAGCTAGAGACAGGACTTCTCCACAGGGCGCGTCATTAATGCGTGGAACTTGTTACCTAAAAGGGTCGTCAAGGCTGAGAGCACCCAACAGAATTAGAGAGAAGCCAAGGGAAAGGTATCTCCAGGCCAACCACACCTGGCTGAGGCAGGATCAGGTCCATGTGAACCATCCCCTAAGCCAATTCCCTCCTGACCCCCAGCATGGTGTCAGTCTAATGCGGAGCAGAGGGAACGGACTGTCAAGCCAAGGTTTGAGCTCCAGCACGACCCTCCCTGGGCTAGGCTGCAGTCAACACTGCTGGGGGGGGATGGAAGAAAAGCCTCCAATACTCCCCTGTGTGCCAAGGCCCCAGGGACCCCTGCAAGCCAAGCGTCCAGGACCCTGCCCCCTCCCCCCCGCGCCCAGCGCCTGCAGGCCCCTATGTGATGAGTGCCTGGGGACCCCCACATGCCGAGTGCTGGTTTCACATGGAGACCGGACATGTTCATGGATTGATGCCTCCATTCCTAGCCATAAAGCAGTACAGGCTATCTCCTCCGGTACCTTTAACCTCCAGGAAAGACCTGACAGGGTAAAGACCACTCAAGATCTAGCTTATACCTACATTCCCCACTCTCTGGCACTGTCAGAGACTAGGCACTGGGTGAGATGAGATCAGTGCCAGCCCAGCTGCAAGTATTGGTCTTGAAGTGCGAAGCGAAGGGCGCCAAGCAATCGGAGAGAAGTGAGGCGGCTAGAGACCCCCACATCTAGTCCAACCCCCCTGCCCGAGGTGGGATCAGCCCTGCCCAAAGCATCCTGGACACATCCAGCATTGAACTACTTCGTAAAACAGCCATCAACCCTGAGCCCACACCAGACACTGCACCTGAACCGTCCGCAGGGAAAGCCAGTGACCGACCCTAAAGAGATGTCAACCTGAAACTTTTCTTCCACTGCAAATGAACATAAAAGGATTAAGTCAAAGAATTAAATCACACTGGTTTTTAGAGGCGTGGAAGTATGATGTTTGCATAAAATAAGGCATGGGTTTGTACACTGCTGGCATATCCACTGTCCCGGGCTGTGAAGGAAGGGATGCAGTTCATAACAAGAGCTCAAATAAAGTGTTTTAGGGAGAGGGGAACACCTGGATCAACTCCGAAGGTTGTTGCCTCAAGACAGACTCCGAAGGTCTTGTGCCTCAAGACAGGAAATGGGAATGTACAGCACCCAGCGTGATGGAAGTACCCCTAAATCAGTGGGGCCTCTTATGGGGCTGGCTATCAAGAAGCTCCAGTGGAGGGTAGATTACACAACCACAAAGTGTGTGGGGGGGGGGGGATG
>NW_005843097.1:323675-324964 GCF_000455745.1 Alligator sinensis
GGGGGGTCACATGAATCAGCAGAGACCCTCAGGGTGCAGCCAGGCCCTCCAGAGGTCACATCTAGCCCAACCCCACCGCTGGAGGTAGGATGAGGCCCATCCAAGCCAGGCCGGGGGTATTCTTTGCCTATCCTGTCCCCAAAATGATGTGCTCGAGCTTAAGGGTTGATCCTTAGGTGGAACAGTCAGTGGCTGGACTGAATGCAGCCCCCACAAGAGCCTCCTGGTCCTGGAGGAATAAGAGCTGAGCACCAGTTATTTCCTCCCAGCAAAGCCCTGGGGAGTAATACTTGCCTCCCCCGCCACTCCCCCCCAATCACCACCCTTGGCAGAAGGGGATCTGGAGTTGTATCGAATCATGAGGCTCCAAGACGAATCCAGGGCCAAGGTTTAGCTCCCTAGAAGGTGTCCTGCCAGCACAGTCCATCCTCCCGGCATTCCATAACGCATCCTCCCACCCCACATGGTTCCTCTATGATTCAGTGGCAACTCTATTGCTCCAGGGTCACAGGTTGCATCAGGGCAGCCAGGTTGGAGGAGGGTAGGTAAAGCATGCCCCCCCTTCTTCAAGGCCAAGTTCAGACCCCAATTTCCCTCCAGTTCCTGCCCTTTGTGGGGCAGCTTCACCAGGCCCCGAACCCCCCAGGCTCTGATTTGCCAGGCTGTAGGTAGCTCATCCCCCACCCCGTGACTCCTAGAGCCTTTTCCCCAGCATAAGCCCAAACTTTTGTCCCACCCCCCGACACAGAAACCTGGAGGGGTACAAATATGGGGGGGGGCCAAACACACAAGCTGATGGCTCCCACTGCTCCACACATGAGCAAACTCCAGCCCCTGGTTTCAGAGCACCTGTGGGAACGAAACCTGAGCATGGCAATGAGCTTGCCTTACAGATGGCTCAGATCAAAGGCTGGGTGTAGCCAGGGGGCAGGGCGGGGGCTCTACTTTGACCTCTCAGATTTAGGAGCCCCCCCCCACCTGCAGAGTTGGGAGAGGAACAGGCGCAAGGAAAGCCAATGCCCGGCAGGGTATTTTTATCCCCGCTGGCCCCTTGCTGACTCAGGGAGCTCTGGTGAGAGCTCAACTTCGGGGAATGCCTTAACGGGAGAATGAACAAACGAAGTGGGGTGTGTATGGGGGGGGTGCCAATGGAGGGACAGGATGAAGAAGCAACACCCCCTTCCCCAAATCCCTGCCCCTCCCTCAGTCCAATAGGCCTCCGGACACCTCCCCCAAGAGCCCCCGACCCCAGCCCCTTCCTGACACCACCCTCTCCCCACCCCGAGACA
>NW_005843097.1:325461-329969 GCF_000455745.1 Alligator sinensis
GCTTGGCCCATGGTGGGGGGCGGGGCGGGAGCCAATAGGAAGCGCCGGTTCGGCGGGCCAATGGCGACGCGGGGTGCAAAAAAGACCCCCAAAAACCAAGAGAAGGGGGGCAGCCAATCCGGACGCCTCACGGTGTGCCGGAGCCCGCCTCCCCGCTCGGCCAATGGGAGAGGACATCTCTCTGTGTAACCGAGGGGGCACACCCACCTACCCCACTTCGACCAATGAGGTGCCGCCGGCGCGCTCCCGGGCGCCCCGTTAGCTCCTGCCGATGTCAAAGGCTGCCTTGTCACCCCCCCTCCTTCCCTTTTATGAAGCCCCTGAGATCGCGGGTTCGAGCCCCGCCCCGGCCTCCATATCCCATAGTGCCCCAGGCCCTGAGCCAGCTCGTATCCCATAATGCCCTAGATTTCAGTATAGTGCCCTACCTCTCTCTCCTGTCCCATCATGCCATGGGCGTAGCACCATCTCCCTACCCCATAATGCCCTGGGGCCCACACTACCTCATAATACTGCAGGGCCCAAGTCCTCCCATGTCCCACCATGCCTTGCTCACACAGTCAAAGACCAACACCTCTAACTTGGCAATGCTTTACTGCAAGAAGCCACCTGTCACTCCTAGACCAGAGCAGGGTGGTCCTCAGCAAAAGCCTAAGGAATTCACAGGTCTGGGGGAGGGGAAGGGGCATTAGCAGCTGAAAGCCTGTAAAGTACCATAATTTTTGGCATATAATACACAATCCCACACACACAAAGATATGTGGGGGAAATATGGTAATAGCTGCAAACATGCACCTACCTGGACCCCCCCACCAAGCCTGCCCCTGCCCCTGAATCCAACCCCACAGCTCCCTCTTGTTGCCTCACACCCCCCTTAGCACCTCTCCCCTGACAATGGAGGCTCCCCAGGCTGCCCCTGGCCACGCTCCTGGTTACAGCCCTGGCCTTGGGGCTGCACCTGTGTCGATGGGCACCCCCCCAGCCACATGCCTGAGTGTGGAGGCCGTTGGGGGGGGGGCGGGCAGCAGTGGGGCACTTGCTCCTAGCCCCTTCCACCACCTAGGCTGGGCCCATCTCGGCCTGAACTTGGTGGCACTGCAGGGGCTAGGAGCCCCCCTGAAGCGGGGGCTGGGTAGCATCAGGGCAGGGGCCCTGCTAGGAGCACTGGTGCTGCTGACAGGGACTAAGCACATGGCCCTCAATGCCAGCCTGGCCTGGGCCCTGAGGGACCCCCGCTACCGGCAGCACTGTGCTCTCAGCCTCTCTGGTAAGGGCAAGCAGGGAGAGAAACCCAGGCATCCGGGCTGTCAACCCCCTCCCTCCTGCTCCAACCCACCAGGCCGCACTCCCCACTCCCTACCCAGACGTTGGGATCCCATGCTCAGGCCCCTTGGCCTCTATTTCCTTGCCAAAGAACCCAGGCATCCGGGCTGACCTCTGTCCCCTCCCAGGGCTCATGTTCTCCTTGGAAGCCCTAGAGAGTTTCCTGGCGCCCATCCCCATGATCTCACCCAGTGTCACCACCATGACGACCCAGTGGCACGGCCCAATAGCATGCATCATCCTGTACTTCCTGCAACCCAGGTGGATATGGGGGGAGAAGAGAGGGCAGGGCATAGTGGGTGAGCATGACCTCTCCTCTCCCTTGCAGGAGCTCCTGAAGCAGCCACATGGCAGGGATGCTGGTGGGTGGGGCCCTAGCAGCCACACCCCTCTTGACCATGCCCCCATGAGGAAGCTCTGCCTTCGGCAAGGACTCTGCTTGCCCGCCCAGAGACATGGAGGACCAGTTACGTACCACACGGTAGACACCTGGGTTGTCTGTGAGGGTTGGAGCCCAGAGATCTAGGTCCATCATGGCTCATGGACCGGGGAATGAACAGGGGCCTGGGCTCCCTGTACTGGTGTTTACTTCCTCCCTACCCCACCCCTCTCTGTCTCCACAGGAGCCAAACTCCATTCCTCCTTTGTCCAATCACAGCCATCACCTGTGAATAAAAGCACACAGGTGTACCCTCCCCCAGCCACATGTGCATGTGGGCACACATCATCCTAAACACATGCATGAGGCCACACCCACAGCTGGGGTGAGGAGGAGGGCACAAGAGCAATGGGGGGCTCATACAGGCGCACACACTGCATTTCGTGTTAATTGGAGGCAAGGCTGAGTCCAGGTCCCTCCCACCCATCTCCCAGCCCCACAGACCACGCATGGCACCAGCCCAAAGTCCAATAGAGGCTTTATACCAAGCAGCAAGTGCGAGGGGGGGTGGGGTTTAAGAGCTGAGATGGGGGGGCACCCGGACTCCTGGGTTCTCTCCTGGCTCTGGGAGGGGAGGAAGGCCAGGAGCCAGGACACCTGGGTTCTTCCACCACACACCTCACACTCAGGCCTTACACTCAGGCTGGTCAGGACAAGGATGGGGCTGGGCTGGGCTGGGGTTTTAAGCCCCGCCCCCAACCAGACTACAAGTCCCAGCCTGCACTGAGGCAGCCATTTCTTCCCTCTTAAAGGGCCAGCGTGCCCCTGCTTTCCCTGCATGCCTTGCTTCTGACAGCTGACTTCAAACTCCAAGTCCCAGGATGCTTTGAGAGTATTTAAAGGGCCGGGCGCGGGCCCCCCCCCCCCCCAGCCATCACGTGCTCAAGAGGCGCCCTCTACTGGCTGGGGGCAGGGGTGGTTATAAGAAGGGGTTGGTGGCCGGATGCTTGACCACGAAGTGCGTTGTTGCAGGAGCTGTTGTCTGCGGAGAGAGAACTGTGTGGTTATGGGGGCAGAGCCATTCAAACCCAAGGGTCCACCCCCTCCTCCTGATAGGCAGGTGGATGAGGGCAGGGTCACACTCACCAGGAAGGGATTGGTGGAGACACTGACAGGCTGCCCCACTTTGGTAGCACCCAACCCGAAGCTGGAGCCTGTGGAGAGGAGAGGAGAGGAGAGATCAGCCACTGAGAAAAAAAATCCAGGTGTCCGAGGGCTCCCACCCCCACTGCTCTAACCCCCATGGTCCTTGAGGGCTGGGAGAGAACACCTACTGGGACTGCAAAGCATGCTAGAAGGAAGGGGAGCATGTGGGAGAGAGCCCTTTTTTTGCCCCCAGCGTGCACTGCTTCCCAATACCCCCCATTCCAGAATGCCTTACTGCTCACCATTTGGCTGCGGGCCCAGTGGCGCTGGCTGGGAGAAAATGGAAGCCTGGAAGGGTGTGGGGAAGGCGCCGGGGGCAGGCGAGGCCTGGGGGGTCACGAACCCACTTGGGGACCCCACTGAGAAGGCAACACCTGCAAAACAAGTTGGGAAGGGGGGTGAGTCTAAGGGAGGCTCCTATGTCTCCTCCACTTTGTCACGTCAGGGACAGGGGATGAATTCAGCACCTGGCTCCACCTCCCAGCTCAGGGGGTAGAGCCTAGGCAGGGGTAAGGCCTGCATAGGGAGATGGGGCTTACCCTAGGGGAGGATCCTAAATCTACCCCACTTCACTATGTCTGGGGGGATGGAATTCAGCACCTAGCTCCCCCTTCCCAGCTTAGAGGCTGTGGCCTAGGAAGGGGGTGGAGCCTAGGATAGGGATGGAGTTTACCTGGTGTCAAGCCATTAGCTTGGAAGGGATTGGTTGAGGGCCGGGCAGGCGGTGGAGAAGCGAAGGGATTGGTGAAGGCTGTAACAGACAGTGGGGAGATTAGAGGGGAGCAGTGATACCCCAGGCAAGGAAGGAGAGAGGGGAGCAATTATGGGGCTTACTTACCCCCATAGGCAGGAGCCGGGCTGGGCTGGCTCAGGGGCTGGAAGATGCTGGGGGGAAAGAGCCAGACAGACATGGGGGTGAGAAGGGATTATTTATACCCCTCAAACTCCCTTGCCCCAGAATGCACTGGGGGTTAATTACAGTAATGAGATGCAACCCCACCCCCAAAAGCCAGGAAGGAATCCCCTGCAATACCTGCCAGGGGCTCCGCTCAGGTCCAGGATCTGGGCTGGCTGGCTGGGGGGTGAGGTGCCAAAGGCACTCGGGGAGACGCCCCCTACTGGCGGAGGAGGGGGAAGAGAGATCCATCAGCTGAGCATGAGGCCCTCTACCCCACCTAGTTTTGGGGAGGGTCCTACCTTAATTCCCAGCCTGGAGAAAAACTGCTTGTTTCTTTTTGCAGCAGACTGCATGCAGAAGAGAACCCAGGTGTCTGGGGTCTCAGCACCCCCCCACCCTGATCTAACCCGCCAGACCCCCAACTCCCTCCATAACTAGGGAGGACCCAGGCATCCAAGACCCCAGCCCCCCAACTCCCCCCATAACTAGAGAGGACCCAGGTGCCTGTCCCTGCTCCAAACCCATATGGACTCCACTCCCCTCCCAGATGAGGAGAGAACCCAGGCATTAGGCCCTACCCCAGCCCAGGAGCACCCTCTTACCTGTGGGCAGGGGCTGGGGGGAGAAGGGGGCCAAGGCCCCCCCAAACCCGGCTCCGAAGGCATCAAAATTGGCGAAGGCAGCATGGGCTGAAGCCTGGGC
>NW_005843097.1:329979-331899 GCF_000455745.1 Alligator sinensis
CCCAGGGGGCGTTATGGCCCCAGCACCTGCTCCCAAAGGGGGCAGCTAGCCCACCAGAGCCCCTCTAGGCTCCAGCTCTATGGTCAACCAGGAAGTATTGTGTTCCGTATGGGGTACCCTCTGGCCCTGAACTCTATGGTCAGCTTCCCCTCCCAGCCTGCACCCCCTTGGGCCCCACTAGCTTGCTACTCTATGGTCAGCAAGAAACTAGCCTAGGTCTTGCAATGGATCTCTCTAGCCCTGAACTCTAGCCTGGACTCCTGTCCAGTCTGCACCCCAATACTCTAGCCCAGCACCCTATGGTCAGCTCCCTACCCCCAGGGCCCCACAGGCTGGCACTCACTCCCGAAGGCAGGGAAGGCAGCAAAGGCAGGGGAGGGCTGGGGGGCGGCGAAGGGGTCCCCTCCAATGTCGGCCAGGAGGTCCGTGCTGGGTTTCTTGGTGGTCTGGGGCGTCCAGTGCTGGGATGGAGGTGGCTGAGAGATGCAAAGGGTTACAAACCCAGGCGTCCGGGCTCCTAGCCCCTGCCCTAACCGCCAGATAACACCCCTACCTAACTGGGAGAGAACCCAGGTGTCTGGGTGGGGGCAGATGAACTGACCTGGCTGACTCCAGCGTCGGGCAGCAGAGTCCCGGAGTCACCCAGGAGGGATGGGGCTGGCTTGGCCTCGGGGAGGCAGCTTTGGCTAGTGGGTGGGGGCACGGCTTTGGCTTGATCGGGCAACAAGTACCTGCCCGGGGACAGAGATGGCAACTGTTAGTCACATCCCCCTGACCCCAATCTCCCGGCCTGGCAGGAACAGGGGATCTGTGGTCACTTCCAGGGGTCCAATCACCTGCCAGGATGCCCGGGTCCTCTTCATGGCCCTACGAGGGGGCTCGAGTTGTACATGCTAGAAAGTAAAGGAACCCAGGTGTCTGGGAATGCACCCCCTCTCCCCCCACTCTTACCATCGCTTCTTCTCGTATTTGTCCTGCAGGAAATCCTTCACCTTCTGCGGGTCCCTGGAGTCCGGGAGCAGTGACGTGCGGGGGTCAAAGGTCCCCAGCCACACCTTCCGGCAGGCCTGCACAGGGGGCAAGAGACCATTAGAAATGGGGAAAGGGGGGCCAGAACCCCAGACACCTGGGTTTTGTTGCTCCTGTGGGAGGGTTGTGGTGGCTGATAGGTTAAATCAGGGAGTGGCCCGGACACCTGGGTCCCACTCCCGTGCTGGGGGTGATGGGTATGAGCTGCCCTGCAATGGGGGAAGTCTACCCCCCTGCCATGCTCACCTCATTGCCACGGGACTGCAAGAAAAGCACCTCGGCCTCGGTGAAGGTTGTCATGGAGATGGACTTGACGCGGTGAGGGGGATTCAGCCCCCGCCTGCAGGACGGATGGATGAGGAGGGCAGAGGTCAGGGCCAAAGTCCCCTGCTCTCACTCACTAAACCCCAGGGTTGGGGGTGGGGCTGGGAGGAAAGGCAGCTCATTTGTTAGAAGGGGGCAGGGGGTGCTGGGAGACCAACGCCTGGGTTCTTTCCCAGTGTCAGGGCCCAGACAGACTCGTTCCCACCCCAGTTTGGTCAGGATTGTAAAGAACAGAAAAGGGCTTGGAAAGACCCCCTCACTGCTGGCAGAGAACCCAGGCTTCCGCCCCCAACCTACCCCCCCAGGACACAGCTGACCAATCCCCAGCCCTGCCCCTCCCCTTGGGCCTGACAGGCCTATGAATCCCCGCCCCTATCCTCAGTAGCACCGCCCACCCCTGGGAGGGGCCTGGCCATCCTCGTGTCCCCCTAAGCCACGCCCCCAGGGTCGTCCTAGCCAGAGCCCCGCCTCTTAGAAGCAGGAAACCCCGCCCTCTCCTCTAGTCCCGCCTCCCCATGTGACGTAATCTACCCAGCAGCTCCCGCCCGCCCCTTCCACCTGGAGCCC
>NW_005843097.1:332304-337598 GCF_000455745.1 Alligator sinensis
TTCCGCCCGGCCCCGGGCCCACCCGCTGCTGCTGCCGCCGCTGCCATCCCCTCCCGTCCCAGCGCCGGGCGGGACTGTACTGCGCAAGCGCAACCCCCCCCTCTCCCCTTCCTGCCCCTCTACGCAGGCGCGGGTCTCCGCCCGCCCTTTCTTTCCCCGCCCCTGCGGCCTCAGCAGACGATGTGCGCAAGCGCGCTCTCGCGTGGGTCATGCGCGTGCCCTCCCTTGTGCTGTGCATGCGTAGAATGCTCTCGCTCCTCCGCCAATGGGGTTCCACTGTGCGCATGCGCGCGGCGCGAGGCGTGAAGGGTCGCGCTAGCTACGCCTCTGTGTGCCTGGGCAACCGTCCTTCCCGCCAAAACGCCAACGTGGCTCCCGTCTCTCACACAGTCCCCCTCTCCTCTCAGCCAACCAGGCCCCTCCCGGGGACCCAGACGTCCTCCAAGTTTCCTCAGGCTTCCTTCGTAGCCATGAGCACCCATTGTCTCCTCCCTAGAGGTCTCCGTATAATCACCCTTCCCTCACGCAGTACCCCAGAGGTGGCCACATCTCAAATCAGGGGCCTTTCACTTGCTCTCCTCGTGTGTCGCCCCAGAAGCGGCTGCAGCTCCACCCTAAGCAAAGGATCCCTGTACAATTACCCCCCCCCCGCCCCAAGTGGCTGTATCCAGGTCTGCAGCAAGGGGGCAACGAGCAACTGAAGGGGCCCTTTTCCCTCACAAGGAAAGGCCATCGCCCAAGCTTGATCTGCGGGTTAAGCTTCCTCTGCTGTGTCCCCTGCTCGGCCCCATGAGGTGAGAAGTGGGTGGGAGCGAGGTGAGGAAAAGGCTGCGAAATGTCTCAGAGCCTGGGGGTGGCTGGGAGAAACAGGTGCCCTCACCAATGAGGCATAACAAGCCGCCTACCTCAGCGAGGGGGGGGGCAATTATAGTAGACAGTTCTTTTCTCTCCCGGGTTCGCTTCCTCTGGATTTCCTGGGGTTTGGGCCAGGGGTGGATTGGAGCCTCACAGCAGAAGTGCAGTGGGGGACTGTAGTGCCCAGCCCCAGGGTGCAGGGAGGACCAAGGCCTATAATGATCTAATTAACAATGAGTTAATTAATAACATCTTTACACGGCTGGCCGGGCCCAGCCAGGCAGGAGGACCAATGCCCCCCACGCGCAGAGGCTGCCCAGGGAGAACGCAGGTAGCCGGGGGTGTTTTGCAGCAAAAGGGGTCCAGGGAGAGAAAGAGGGAACTGAGCCCCAGACACACATCCTTCCAGCTGCTCCGGACCCCAGCTCCAGGCAGGATCCAGCTCCCAGTCGAAAGCACCAGGACCCCTAGGGTCTCTGGGCCCGAGCTGGGAGAGCCCCAGCATCTGGGCTCCTAGCCCCTCTGATCCAACCCCCTAGACCTCACTGGGCTGGGAGAGAAACCAGGCATCCAGGGTCCCAGCCCCTGCTCTACCCGGCCTGCTCCCCCGGCGAAGCTGGGGTGGGCTCAGGTGTCTCGGCCACAAAGACAAGAGCCCCACCACCAGCTGAAAAGGGAAAGCTCCCACTCTCGGTGTTTTATTGGACAATATAAATACCCACTGCCCGTCCCGCCCCGCCCCACCCCCGCATAAATAGTATGCAAAGCAGTTTCGGCCTTTCGCTCCCCCACCCCCCTCCCCTCGCCCCTGCATGTGAATTAAATACAGGAGGGAGTGTGGGGGGAACCCAGGTGTCCAAGTGGCACCCCCAACCCCACCGTGCCACAACCCCACCCACTATGGCCATGCTGCCAACATCCGGTGTCGGTCCAGCCGCGTCTCATGGTGGGGGGGTAGATTCACATTATAACCCCCAGTTCAGGATGCGCCTGGCACCGTCGGCACCCTCCACTCTAGTTCATCATGGGAGGGGGAGCAGAGGTTGGAGGTCAGATGGCCGTGTCCCAGAGCACCGTCTGCTGGCGGCGGCAGGGCGGTGTGCCAGCCTTGCGTCCATCAGGGCCGCGGCGCCAGCTGGGCAGGATGGGCATGCTCTCCTGCTTGCAGAGGCTGCGCTCAGGCCGGTGCCGCGCCTTGATCTCCTTGCACACGCAGCGCTTGCGCTCGATCACCTCCAGTAGCTTCCCATCTCGCGGTGCTGCTGCTGCTGCTGCTGCTGCCGCCTGCTGCAATGCCTGCAGGGACCCACCATCATCACTCACCGGGAACCAAAGAGGGTCAGGCTCCTGGCCACCCGATGCCCTGTAGGCTGCCCAGAGCTGAAAAAGGACCCAGGGGGCTGAGCTCCCAGTCACCCCAGACTGCACTCCCCTCCCAGAGCTGGGGGTCTGATGTGAGAACAGGGGCTGACTCTCTGCTCCCCCAGTGCCCCTCACTCCTGACCTGCAGCCCTCTGTCCCCCCAGCCGTGCCAGGGCTCCTCACTCCTGACCTGCAGTACCCTGCACCCCCCGCCCTCCTGGTGCCCCTTACTCCTGACCCGCACAACCCTGCCCCCCCCACCAAGTGCTGCCAGTGCATCTCACCCCCAACCCACAGCCCCCAGGACTGCCAGTGCCCCTCACTCCCACCCTACAGCCCCCTGCCCTGGCACTCACCAGGCTGGCGGGGTCCCTGGGCTGGCTGCATGGGCGGTGCGAGTGGATCATGGCGTGGCGCACCCCTGAGGTGGAGGCCGAGCGGCCCAACCTGTAGCCTCCTGGGAAATCTGGGGACAGGGTGGAGCCAGAGAGGGGCCAGTCAGGCCTGCAGAGCCCGCCCCCCCCACCCCCCCTGCTCCATGATGCAGTCAGCTCTGGGGTGGAGCACAGCTGCATAGAACACAGGCCTGTCATCAGCCCCCAGATGCAGCCAGCTCTGGGGCAGGTCCTAGGCAGGTAAAACAGGCCCCACCGCACTCACCTCCATTGCGGTGGCAGGCAGGGAAGGTCTGGCAGGGCACTGGCAGTCCTGTCCGCCCACCCATCATCTTGTGTGCACTGCCATCGGGGGCTGGGCCCCGCACAGGGATGCCTGAGGGCCCCACCCCAGGTACTGCCTTCTCCTCCTGCTCCGGCTTCAGCCGCGCCTCGGCCCCACCGTTCCACACCAGGGTGCCTTCTGCTGCCTCTGTGGTGGTAAAAGGCAGAGGTCACAGGACCCTACCCTTATATGGCAAAGACCTCCCCTGCCCACCCAGTGGCCCCCTCCTCACCTTTACGGCTGCTGTACAGCCCCCGACGCTGCAAGGCCCAGCTGGTGCCCGGCGCCTCCTCCTCTCCCTGAGGCCTGGGCCCTGCGCCCGCCTTGACTGCCGGCCCCTTGAGGCTCTCGTAGGCGGGCGGGCGCTTGAGGGCCCCATAGGCCGCAGCAGGGTAG
This sequence comes from Alligator sinensis, assembly GCF_000455745.1. Taxonomy (NCBI): domain Eukaryota; kingdom Metazoa; phylum Chordata; order Crocodylia; family Alligatoridae; genus Alligator; species Alligator sinensis. Next base: position 335,638 of record NW_005843097.1, read on the forward strand.
GTCCACAGGAGCCCTGGGCGGGGGGGCCGGGCGCACAGCACCCCCTGCAGCACGGCCAGCTCACGCTCAGGCGGGCCGGCTGCATAAAGCATGGCGTAGGCCACAGGGCCCTTGTCCTTGGGCGCCTGGGGCACGGGCAGCAGCGAGGGTGCTGTCACCTTGGCCACCGCCTGCGGGGGCAGTGGGGTGGAGTGGCTGCGGGCACGGGAGGCCGCCTCCCTGGTGGGGCAAGGCATGGGCAGCTTGGAAGCCTCAGCACCCACCCCGGCTTTGCCACTGCTGCCCTTATGCCCCTTCGCCTGGGGCAGAGCCAGCAATGGGGGCTGGTGCTGGAGCAGGTTGGGGAAAGGCGGGGGGATTTCACAGGTGGGCGGGGGACGGGCACGGGGGGAGCCAGGCACTGCCTCGCCCGCCCCATCCTCGCCCAGTGGGTATTTCATCTCCTCATAGATGGCCTCGCTCTCGTCCGAGTCCTCATCTGGGGGTGCCGGCGGAGCGGGTGGTGGCCCCCCACCTCCTGCACCGTGCAGCACATCACCCACCATCTCAATGTACACAGGCTCCTCATCCTCGAGGTCGGGGCCCTTGGCGGGGCCCGGCTGTGAGAAGGCGCGGGCGTAGCGGAGCGGGAGCCGCCCCCCGCCACTCCCATAGGCCTCGTCGAAGGATCCTGAGAGCTGCGTGTTGGGGTTGCGCTTGGGCTTCTCTGGAGGCACCTTGCGGGCCGGTTCCCGGCTCTCCGAGCTGGACTTCGGCAGGCCTGTGGGGGCGGGGGGCGGGCCGCTGCTGGGAGCACAGGGGCCAGGGACACAGCAGGCTCTGGGGAGGGATAACGGGGACTGGGGCACAGCTGGCTATGAGGAGGGATAATGGAGAATGGAGGCACGGCCAGCTCTGGGGAGGAATAACAGGGGCATGGCCAGCTCTGGGGAGGGATAATGTGGACCAGGGTGTGGCCGGCTCTGGGGCGGGATAGTGAGGACTGGGGCATGGCCAGCTCTGGGAGGGATAATAGGGGTATGGCCGGCTCTGAAGAGGGGTAATGGGGACCGGGGATGCGACTGGCTTAGGGGAGGGATAACAGGGACCACGGGAGATGCTGGGGGGGGTGCACTCACCGGCCTTCTTGGGGGTGGGGCCATAGCCAGCAGTGCTGAGCTTGGTGCTGGGGTGGCGCTGGGGCTTGGCAGGTGGGCACCGGGCACCAGGTGGCTCATCAGTGCTGTCCATGCTGCCCACGGAGTGGCAGGACAGGGAGCGCGGTGCCATGCCCCCCACGCATGGGCGTGGTGCATGCTCCTGCGATGCCGGCATCGTCAGGAACCCCATGCGGAAGTGGCGGCGGAACGAGGCCCCGTCCCGCACCCGCCCTGCGCCCGCCTCCTTGCCCGGCCTGGGGAGAAGCCACCGGTCAGTACCTGCCTGGATGCCTGCGACCAGGTCCACCTGTGGGCAGCACCCTTCTGCTCTGCCCCACCCCGAGCCAGGCTGCCCGGTGGAAACCAGGCATCTGGTCGCCTCACCCCTTGCGGGCCTCGTCGTCCTTGGGCTGGCGCCAGTCCAGCTTGCCCTTGCGGTACAGCAGGTTCATGTCGGTGGGGCCAGGTGTGGCCGTGGCGGCACGGGCCTGGTTCAGTGCCCCGTAGGCCCGTCCACCGCGCTCCTCAATGAATTGCAGGAACGCCGCAACCAGTGCCTCAGGGGGAACGGCGCTCATCGCACCTCGGCCTGCGGGCACCACGTTGTCAGTGCCCACCCCCTCTGCTGGGGGACCTGGGCATCTGGGCTGCCAGCGCTGTCACCCACCGCCTGCCATGCGGGCGCAGAGGACTCTTCCCCAGGATGGGAGACCTGCCCGTGCTCCAGGCCAGAGCACCCAGGCATCTGGCCTGCCAGCCCTGCAAGTGCTGCCACCCACCAGCCCTCAGCCCAGCCAGAGCACCCAAGCATCCAAGCTGCCA
>NW_005843097.1:338206-357673 GCF_000455745.1 Alligator sinensis
CACTCCCGACCTGCAGCCCCCTGCCCCGCCAGCGGTGCCCCTCACTCCCGACCTGCAGCCCCCCCTGCCGGTGTTCCTCACTCCCCCTGCCCTTTCCCACCCACCATGCCCCTCACTCCAGACCTGCAGCCCCCTGCCTGGTCCCTCCAGCTACGATCTCTGTCCCCGTCCCCCACTCCCACTGCCCGCAAAGGGGAGCAGCACCTGCCTCTCCCAGGGGACGGGGCACCCAGCTGATCCCTGCCCCCAATCTGGGCCCCCTCATCCTGGGATGCAGCCACCTCGGGTGGGTCCTGGGTAGAACCTGGGTCCCTTCCACCTCCCCCCACAAGGCTCAGGGGCGCCCCCAGCAGACACCTCCTGGGGCTGGGCTCCCGGCCTCCGAGCCCTCTCCAGGCTTTCCCAGAAGGGGGCGGGTCTTGTAGCTGGCAAGGAGGAGGCACCACATCTGGGAGTGGGCGGCCAGGACCAGGCACCTCCCAGTTAATCCCCTCCACCTTGAAGGGCAGGATCCATCCCCCCACCCAAAAAAGGTCTCAGCCTGTTGTGGGCGGTGGCATCTGAGGGGTTAATGCCAATCTGGGGCATCAAAAGGGGGGGGTCCATAGTAAGGGACCGCCCCCTACCTTGGCAAACAAGGGGTTAATGGAGGGATTGAGAGCCTCTTGGTAGTGCAGGGGTTAAAGGGATGGGGTGTGGCCTGTTGTCAGGGGCGGGCCAGGGTGTGTGTGTGGGGGGGTACTTCCTGGTGCAGGGATTTGTCAACAGGGCAGCGGGGACCAGCAGAGGCGGGCACCCCCCAGCACAGGAGCAAACCCTTCCCCCGCTCCCAGTATGGCCCTGGGGTGGTGGGCACAGCCCCCTGGGGGGCGCGGGGCCTCTGGGTGGGCGCCATGAGCCGCAAGAAGAGCGGCTTCCAGATCACGGGCGTGAGCGGCGAGGCTGCGTTGCCACCAGGCCCTGGGTCCCGGTTCCGTGTGGTGCGGCTGGGCGTGGGCACGGGCGAGCCCTACCGCCGTGGGCGCTGGACCTGCCGTGACTGCTATGAGGTGCCAGTGCCACCAGTGCCATCGCACCCCAGCCTCGCCCTGCGCCTGCCACACTCGCTGGATGCCACCCGCGCCCACCCGGGGACGCCAAGTGCACCGCAGGCCCGCTCGCTGGGAGGCCCCAGTGCCGCCGCACTTCCCAGCACCACCCGCCTCATCCAGCAACAGGTGATGGGGCCAGGGGCCAGATGCCGGGGTCCGTGTGCCCTGGGGTCAGTCAGGAGGGGGCACACCGGGACGCTTGGATTCCTCAGCGGGGCATGGGTGTGGCCGCAGGGTGCAGCGTCTAGCATCCCAGACACCTGAATTCCCATGAGGATCCCATAGTGGTGGTGGTGGCAGCGGGAGTTGCCCAAAAATTCTGTCCCATCCTCAGAGCCCCTTCGGGCTGGGCATAGACAGGAGAGGGGCATTGTGGGAAACTCCTGGACAGCAGAGGATGAAGGGTTTAAGGATGTGGGAACCTAGGCGTCCCGGCTCTGTGCAGGGTGGGGGAATCAGACGCCTGGGTTCCCCCCCCTGATGCTGCCCCCACCCCCAGGAGCTGCCACTGTCCCGCCCTGCATCACCGGCACCCCCCGAAGGCGGCCCGTCCCAGATGGTGCCCGACCCCCTCAGCCTGGCCCACTCCATGCTTGCCCTGGACGAGGACAGGTGAGGCAGCACTTCCTGTGGCAGGACTGGGGTGAGGGCGGGACTTTCTGCTTTGCCAATGCCTGGGTGGTGGGGGGCCAGACCGGGAGGGGAAGAGGAAGGAAGTGGTGGCGGGTGTGTCCCAACAGGGGGCCAGGGCCTGCGGTAGGGGGTGCAGCTGCTATTTTGGGGGGGACCCCTCAGCCTTGGTGCTCCTGCCAGGGGGCTGTGAGTTGAGAGTGAGGGGTACCAGAGGGGTCAGGCATGAGGGGCACTGGCAGGGCTGGGAGTTGAGGGTTGGGAGTGAGGGCCACTGGTGCATCCAGGGGGCCAAGGTGACCTTGGGCGTGGCACAAGGCGGAGGCAGGCACTTCCTGCCTGGGGTCGTGCAGATGCTAGGGTAGGTGTCCAGCAGCTCCTGCCCCACCCAGGGCCAGTAGGGAACCTAGGAGTCCAATTGCCCAACACCCCCACCAGCACCTGCTCCACCTGCCACAGAGCGAACCCAGGTATTCGGGCTCCAATGTGCAGCTCTGGACACCTGGGTCCATTCCTAACCAGGACACCTGGGTTCTCTGCGGGCAGCGGTGCCCAGGGAGTCCCAGTGGGGGCAGGGGCGGGGAGCCCAGACACCTGGGTTCTCCCCTGCCCCCCTCCCAGCAGCATGCGCCCAGAGTTATGTAAGGCTTCGGGCAATGGGGAGGCTGCGTGGGAACAGCGGGACTATTGATGCCCAGCTGGCTTGTGGCCAAGGCCACACCCCCTCCCCAGGGCAGGGCACCGATTGGCTTGGGGCTCTCGGATGCCTAGGTTCTTCCCCGCACCCCGGCAGCAGCAAGCAGGGAGCTCCCTCGCGACCCCGATCCCGGCGGATCCAGGGGTGGGCAATGGCCCTGGACCCGCAGGGGGTGTCAGTGAAGGCCATGGTCAGCTCCTACGAGGCGCGGGGGGTGCCGCGGGGCTGCGGGTGCTGTGCTCTGCCCGACACTGGCAACCCACGGCACCGGGGCTGTGCCTCGCCAGCCCCATCATGGGGCAGCTCCCCTGCTCATGCCCCCACCATGCCTGCCTTAGGGGCGCTGGGCTCCCGCCCTGGGGGGACCGACAAGGCGCTGCTGTCCCTGCTGGTCTGTGTGCACAGGTACCAGTGGGGGGCTGGAGGCTGCAAGTTGGGAGTGAGGGGCATTGGGCAGGAGTGGGGGCTGCGGGTTGTGGGGAGGGGCACTGGCAGGGTTGGGGGGCTGTAAGTCGGGAGTGAGGGGCCCTGGCTGAGCCCATCAGTACCCATCTCTCTGCAGCGCTGGCAGCGGGGTGATTGCCATTGACAACAAGATTGAGCAGGCCATGGTGAGTGCTCCGGGAGCCCGGATGCCTGGGTTCTCCGGGAGGAGAGCGGGGGCTGGGAGCCCCAGGGTGGGGAGGAGGTGGTGCGGCTGGCCCTTTCCAGACACCTGGGTTCCCCACAGGACCTGGTGAAGAGCCACCTGCTGCTGGCTGTGCGGGAGGAGGTGGAGCTGCTGCGGGAGCAGATCCGGGAGCTGGCAGAGTGTGGGGTGGCGCTGGAGCGGGAGAACGCCCTGCTCCGTGCCCTGGCCACCCCGGCCCAGCTGGCCCAGCTCCGGCCCCCCGCCAGCCCCGGGGGAGGGGAGTGACCTGCGTCAGATGCCTGGGTCCCCTCCCAGCTTGGGGACTGCAGGGCCGGGAGCCCCGGTCCCCTCCTGCCCATTGGAAGGGCTTCAAGCCAGGACACCTGGGTCATATCCCACCATGAAGAGGGGCTGTGGAGGAGTGGGCAGCCTGGACGCCTGGGTTCAGCCTGGCTTTAGGACTGGTGTCAGAGTCAAGGGGTCAGGTGCTGGGAGCCCGAACGCCTGGGTCCTTTCTTCAATGTCCAGCAGGGCACAGCTGCTCAGGGTGATGCCATTTATCCAGCAGGGCAAGGGGGGGTTGGGAGCTTTGTGGGGGGTTGCCAGCATGAATGCGCCCCAGTGCTGGGGGAGGGTTGGGGGCTTGGCACTTTTGGGGGGGTAACAAATGGGACGCTGGTGGCAATAACGGTTTTGTAATAAAGAGACTTCCAGTAGCTGCAGCCTGGCCTGTGGGGCTGGGGGATGCTGGGGTGGGGAGAGGTCGCATTGTACCAAACGCTCCGCCTCAAGAGGTGGGTGCAGCTTGGCACCACCCAGTGTTTACGGCTGGGAACAAAGGATGTTGTTCTCCCAAGCCAGGGGACTCGACGCCCTCCCCGCCTGCAGCCCCTGCGGCAGAGAAAGGGGCCTTGTCAATGAGGCTGGGGCACAGCCAAGAGGGACAGGCTCCTGGCCCACGATGCCCTGTGGCAGGAGGCCTCCTGGCCCAGAATCCCTTGGGGTACAGGAGGGCTGTGGGTCAGGAGTGAGGGGCAGTGGGGGGAAGGAAGTGGGGGAGGGTGGGAGTCAGACAGGTGGTGGTGCCTCCTCACCCCATCCCAGAATTCCCTGGGGCAGGGCCCTAGTCTCCCCCATCCCTTAATCCTTCAGGATTCCACTCCTCCCATCCCAGAATTCCCTGCAGAAGGGGCCAGGCCCCAATTCACTCCTTCTAGGTGTGTGGTGGAACCTTGCTTGACTCTGCCCTGACCTGCGAAGAAACATGGGATAAAAGCCCAGCCCTACCCCTCTCCCACAGTCCTCTGGGTCAAAGAGCAGTCTGGTTCCCCTGTACCATGATCCTCTGGGAGGGAGGAGGGGGGTGGCAAAACCCAGGGAGCTACAGTACCTACATCAGGGCAGGCTCTCGGGCACCCACCACTTGCTGGGAGCGCCTGGGTCCCCTCTGCCCCTCACTGCTGCATTCCCACCCCTTCACCTCCCCCAGGTCACAGGGTCACGGGGAGGGGTGACTCTGAGATCAGTGGTCACGCTGAGAGGACAGGTGGGAACTACAGCTCCCATAGTGCCCCGTGCAAGGCAATGCCTTCCTTTGTGCGTATGCGCGAACGGCAACAGGCCCCCCCCAATGGTGCGCTGTCAACGGTCATCCAGCGTACGTGCGCCAGGAGCACTCGCTGTTATTGGCTTCGCGGATACGCCCTGCCCCATCCCCGCACGATTAGGCTGCGCCGCCTCCTGCTGCGCATGCGCATGGTCCCTACAACACGCATGCTTCGGATCACCGAAGAGCCAGTGCGAGGCCCTGCCCCCTGCACTTCCTTCTGAGCATGCGCCCTCACCCGCCAGTGGCGCCGGGTCTTCCGCCTGCGTTTCCCTCCTGGTGCGCATGCGCCCGCTTTGGCCCCTCCCTCCGCGCATGTGTGTTGCCTGCTCGCGCTGTCCACAGCTGCCGCGGGCCTCCCCCCCCCCTACTCACACGCTTCGTCTGTCCCGCGCGCCCCCCCACGCGAGGCTCTGTTCCGTCCCGCCGGAAGATGTGATGTGGAGCCCAGAGGTGGTGAGTCCGCGGCGGGGGGGGTGTCACGTGGAGCTGAGGGAATAGTTGAGATGGGCGCGTCCACCACGTGACAGGGAGGGGTCCCGTGAGGCTGAAATGACGGTTGAAGGGGCGAGGCGTCACGTGAGGCTGACGTGACGTTGTGGGGCGGAATGTCACGTGGGGCTGAGGTGACAGTTGCGGGCAGAGCCGGCACGTGATAGGCAGGGTTACGTGGGGATGGCAGGTCACGTGGTGGGGCATGCGTTGGGGTGCCTCGCATGTGGGTCTGAGGGAAGGGGGTCATCCCCCCCCTCGCAGCCCAGGATGGGTGCAGGTCCAGGGAGGGGGGAACGCCTGGGTCATCTTCCAGCCTTGCAGGTGTATCTATCCCTCCACTTGCAACCCTTGTAGTGTTGGGGGCCCCCCCTCAGCGATGTCACCCCCTACCCCACCTGTCTCCTCAGCCCCTGGGAAGGCTGCTGGTCCAGGTGCCCCGTGGGTGGCCCTGGACCGGGGCCTGTGCAGCTGACACAGTGACAGGAGCTGGCGTGAGTCCCCCCACAGGGGAAAGAGGTGGGGGAGGCAGGGGGGCTATCCAGTGCTGAGATGCTCTGGGGTGGGGCACAGCCAAGTGTAACAGGGACTGCAACTACCTCAGGTGGGTCACAGCTAGATATAATGGCTCTTTGGCGCTGAGATGCAGCCAGCTCTGGGGTGCAGCTGGGTATGACAGGGCTACGCACCTGGCACTGAGATGCAGCCAGTTCTGGGGTAGGTCGCGGCCAAGTGTAAAAGGGACCAAAGCTCCTTCTGGGATGGGTCGCAGCTTGGTATGACAGGGCTTTTTAGCACTGCCATGCAGCTGCTGCTGGTGTGGGTCGTAACCAAGTGTAATAGGGACTGCAGCTACCTCTGGGGTTGGTTGCACCTGAGTATGACGGCTCTTTGGTGCTGAGATGCAGCCACTTCTAGGGTGCAGCTGGGTATAACGGGCTCTTCACTAGGCACTGAGATGCAGCCAGCTCTAGGGTGGGTCGCAGCTGAGTATAACAGGGTCCCCTCACCTGACACCTGAGATGCGGATTTCTCTGGGGTGGGTTGGGGCTGTATGTAACAGGGTTCTTTCACAGTAAGATGTAGCCGTGTTTGGGGTAGGACGCAGGTGGGTGTAACAGGGACCCACCTCAATTGTCCCTGAGATGTGGCCACCTCTGGAGAGGGTCACAGCTTTACGTAACAGGATCCTTTCACAGTAAAGTACAGCCATCTCTGGGGTAGGACACAGGTGGATATAACGAGTCCCCGTCACTTGACACCTGAGATGCGGCTGTGTCTGGGGTGGGTCACAGCTGTATGTAATGCAGCTCCATCACACCACTTCTGTGACGCAACACAAGTTGAGTATAACGGGAACCCCTTACTTGGCACTGAGATGCAGTCAGCTCTGGGGTGGTTCATAGCTGCATATAATAAGGTTCTTTCACACTAAAATGTAATCACTTCTTGGGTAGGGCGCAGGTGGGTATAATAGGGACCCCTCACTTGGCGTTGAGATGCAACCGCCTCTAGGGGGTCATGGCTGCATGTAACGGATCTGCTCTGGGGTGGGTATAATGGGGCCCCTTCACCTGCAGCCAACTCTGGGTATAACAGAGTCATCTCACATTAAGATGCAGCCATTTCTGGGGTAGGGCATAGCCAGGTATAACAGGAACCCCTCACCTGGCACTGGGATGCAACCAGTTCTGGGATGGCTCCCAGCTGCATGTAACGGGACCCCTCATGCTATGATGCAGCCACCTCTGGGGTGGGCTGTGGCTGGGTGTAATGGGCCCCCTCTCCCAGGAGCCTGGCGCTGGGGTAAACACGTGACCCACAGGAAGGAGACATGGAGGGACGAGCTCGGAACTACGACAACTGAGATGAGGAAGATGAGATGGTGAGTCCCCCTTGCCCCAGGGCACTGTGGGAACTGCCCCCCTCCATGCCATCCTGCAAGCTGGGAAGCCTGCCCCAGGGCACTATGGCAGCCCAGCAGGACCCAGCACAGTGCATTGTGGGTAGGGGACCAGCAGGAGATGCTGCCTGCTCCATTCTGCCCCTGCAGGAAGTGGCCGGATACTGCCCCTGCCCCTGGAAGCTGGTGCTGGTCGCTCTGGGGACCCTGTGCTCTGGTGGCTTCCTTCTCTTCCTCTACTGGCTGCCTCAGCGCAGTGTATGCTGGACTTGCCAGTGTGCCCCTCTGCATGATGCCTGCGTGCTCCTCCTGTTGACCACCATGAGTCGGGGGGTGTTGGTTGGGGGAGGGGCAAATTTGACCCCTGCCCTAACCATCTCCCTGCTGCTGTCCTGGCAGGACGAATTCTGCACTTGGTCCCAAGTCCAGGTCCGCACCTTCTGGGCCCCAGGCATGGACCCCCTGAGCTGCCCCCAGTCAGGGGATGGCAGTCCAGAGGGCCCCTCTGAGGCTGAGGGGCTGGACTGCGAGCAGGGGCTGCTGCCCATAGGGCAGATGGAGGTGAGGCAGTCTCCAGTGTCCCCCCTCCCATCTCCACAGGGGGCCTGGGGTACTGCCTCCTAGATGACTCCGACCAGGTCAGGTTCTTCATCCACCACTGGGCGCAGTACCTGTGGGACCTGGCGGACCAGGCCTTCCACCGCCTCATGGCACTGGACGCCATTGTGCCCTGCTCTGCCCTGCATGGGGCCCACAGTGCCGGGCTGCCCCTGCCCACCCAGGCGTACCGGTGAGCAGGGTTGTGGGTTGGGAGTAAGGGGCACTGAGGGGAGGGGAGGGGGCTGTGGGTTAGGAGTGAGGGGCACGGGGGGGGGCAAGGACTGCAGGTTGGGAGAAAGCGGCAGAGGAAGGGGGGCAGGGGGCTTCCCCCTTACAGCTACTGCCCCCCTCAGGCGGCACTTCTATGGAGACAACCTGATTGATGTCAAAGTGCCTTCCCTCCTCAAGCTGCTCCTCAAGGAGGTGAGAAGGGACCCAGGTGTCCGGGGTCCCAGCTGGGACCCAAGTGTCCTGAACCCCTTTTACGTGTTCCAAGCCTTCAGCATGATGCTTTGGGTGCTGGACGACTACTACTACTATGCTGCCGCCATCTTGTTCATGACTGTGCTCTCCGCCAGCTTCGCCCTGCATGTCATGCGCAAGGTGTGTGGGGCCTGGGCCCGAGGGAGGGTCTTGGCATGGGGGAAGGAGTCAGTGCATAGGAAGGAGGGGGCTTGGGATGGTGGAGTAGTCAATGCTCGGTGGGGGAGGGTGGAGGGATGGGGCTCAGAGTCAGTGCCTGGCGGGAGAGGCTTGGCACAGAGGGTGTGGTATATGCCTCAGGATAGGGGCTTGCAGCTAGGATTGTCCCTTAGTGCTGGGGGTGCCTGTGGGGTGTGGGGACTAAGGGTGCTGCCCCTGGATGTGTGCCACAGGGTGGGGGGGCAGCAGGGGCAGAGCCCAGGGGCTGGAAGGGGTGTCCCAGGGCAGGGGGGGGCAGTGGTCGTTCTGGCCTTCTCCCAACCTCTCCCCCTCCACTTCTACCCCTAGCAATACATTCTGCTCCACGACATGGTGGCAGCCCACAACATGGTGCGGGTGACAGTCTCCAGGGGTCACCACGGTGAGTGCCCGGGTCCTGATCTTGGCCCGATCCAGGTGTTCGGGTTGCCCCAGGGTGGGGGACAAATCTGGACCCGTCTCCCTTCTTCCCATTCACTGCCCCACCCGGCCACCCCAGGCATGGAGGAGATCCTGTCCACAGAGCTGGTTCCAGGGGACGTGGTGCTGGTGCCACTGTGGGGGGCTGACAGTGCCCTGCAACGCTGCCCTGCTGAGCGGCACAGCCATCGTCAATGTGAGCATGCTCACCGGTAGGGGGTGGGGCTTGGGTAGCAGAGGAATTGGAGTTCCTGGGTGGGCCGGACCCAGCGTTCCCCAGGTGGGCTGGACCAGACTGGGCGTCCCCCGGGTAGGCCAGACTGGGCATCCCCAGGTGGGCTGCTTGCTCAAACAGTGCCCAGGCCTGGCCCAGGGGCTCCATGGGCAGAGGAATGGGGGGGAGGAGAGGCACAGGGGTATTAAAGGGCAGGCATGCGGGGTCCTGCCACCCCTCCAGCTACCCTCCCTCAATATCTCGGCAGGCGAGAGCATCCCAGTGACCAAGACAGCACTGCCGGATCTGAGGCAGGTGGGAGCAGGGAAGGGGGCAGCCTGCGACCCCCACTACGAACCCCGTGGGCACCGGCGCCACACACTCTTCTGTGGCACCTGTGTGCTCCAGACCCGCTACTACTCAGGGCAGCCTGTGCGTGCCCTCATGCTCTGCACTGGTACGGAGGGGCCTGATCCTGAGTGGGGGGCAGGGCTTCTACAGAGTCTCAGGGGGGTGCCAAGAGCACCTCGGATCCCCCCCCGTGGGGGTCTCTGACTTTGCCCTCCGCCACTTCCCTGTCCGTTAGAGGTGGACAAGCTGGGCCCCCTTACAGCCAGCGCTGTGTCTGCTACAAGTGTCTGGCCGAGGAGATCCTGGATGACCCAGCCTTGGCCACCCCCCACCCACAGAGCAGCACCCAAGCCCCAGGGTAGGGGCAGACCCAGAGGTACTAGGGGGAGGGGGCAGGCAGCCTCTCTTATCCTCTTTACCCTGCTTCTCCAGGCAACTGGTCTGCTCCATCCTGTACCCAAAGCCGACTGAGTTTCGGCTCTACTGCGATGCCAGGTGCTTACTGCTCTGCCTTGTAGCTGTGGCAGGTGCCGGCATGGCCTACTCAGTTGCCCACAGTGTCCAGCAGGGAGTGAGTGGCATGGTTGGGGGTACAGGTGCCTGGACCCCCACCCCCATGGATAGGCTGACCACGGGGTCTCCCTCCCCACCCCCCAGGAGGAGGCAGGGCGCATCGTGCTGGAGTCCCTGGACATCCTGACCATTGTGGTGCCCCTGGCGCTGCCTGCCACCCTCACGGCCAGCATCACCTGGGCCCAGCGACGACTCCACATCTGCGCCATCCATGCCACCAGCCCCCAGCGCCTGCACACTGCTGGGGGCCTCAACCTCTTCTGTTTTGACAAGGTCAGGATACCCTCTCCCCCCACCCCATCTCCCATCTGCCTCTGCTGCAGACACCCAGGTCCTCCACAGTGCCCCCTCTTGCTACCCATTAGACCCTCATACCTTTTTTCAAGTCCCTCCCCCAATATTGATCCCTCCTTGGAGCCCTGCCCCCAAAACAAAGTCCTTCTTGAAGCTCTGTCCCCAATAGTAACCCTTCTTTCGAGCCCCACCCCTCTGGAGTAGCCCCTCTCTGGAACTCCATCCACAACAGTAGTCCCTCTGAACCCGAGAGCACCAGGATCCTGGGCGAGCTGCACCATGCATGCGTGAGGCCCGTCATGGTCACTGGTGGGCCCGGACACAGGTTCCTGGGAGCAGGGCGGGGCACCCAGATGCCTGGGTTTCCTGCCAGCTTGCAGGCATTGAATTCCACATCCCCCCAGGTGACAACATGCTGACGGCCATCTCGGTGGCCTGGGAATGTGGCATGATCCCACCCAAGGGCCGTGTGGTGCTGGCCGAGGCCCTGCCCCCCCGTGATGGGCAACTGCCCACCATCACCTGGCACTATACAGACCCCAAGCCTGGCGGCAGCACTAAACAGGACACTGAGGTGAGGGAGGGGGCATACTGTGGGGGGGGGGTCCAGCAGGGGTCACTAGGTTCATTTCCCCCCCTTGTGTCCTCAGGACTTCAAGCAGGGGCTGGCAAAAGCTGAAACCCCCCCCCCGATATCAGCTACCACTTTGCCATCAGCGGAAAGACCCTCGGCATCATCTATGAGCACTTCCCCCGAGCACCTGCCCAAGGTGAGCCTAGATGCCTGGGTCCTCTGCCCTTACCCCCCACCCCCATAGCTGGGAGAGATCCCAGGTGTCTAGGGCTCCCTTCCCCCTACCAGCCCCCACTCTCCTGCCAGAGCAGGGAGAGAACCCAGGCATATGGCTCCATTCTCAGCCCCCCTCCTGCAGCTCCTGCTCTGTGCCACTGTCTATGCCCTCATGGCACCCGACCAGAAGACCCAGCTGGTGGAAGCCCTACAGCAAGTAGGGTGAGTTCGGGGGTCCTGGATGCCTGGGTTCCTTGAGGAGGGTGGGATGGGAGCCCAGAGACCTAGGTTCTATCCGCTCTCTTCTCCCTTCCAGCTACTATGTGGGCACGTGCAGGGATGGAGCCAATGACTGTGGGGTGAGTTCTGTGTAGGGAGCTCGACTGCCTGTGTTCTTTCCAGCTCTGGGCTGCTCTGAGCGCCCTGGACGCCTGGGTTCTCCACACTCCGCCCCCAACACCAAGGGGGTGGAGTCACAGGTCACCCTCCCCCCCAGGCACTGAAGTGGGCACGCACAGGCATCTCACTGTCAGAGCTGGAGGCCTCAGTGGCATCACCCTTCACCTCCCAGCAGCCCAAAATCTGCGTGCCTGACCTCCTCAGGTGTGGGGAGCAGGGCATGTTGTGACCTGGGATCTGGAGAGTCTGGGCTCCAACCTGGCCTTGAGCAGGGCACCACTTGGCGGTGGGGTTCAGAACACTGCAGGGCATGCTGGGATATGGAGGCATGCTGGCAATGCATGCTGGGATGCGCAGTCCTCCCTGGCCTGGGGCCCTGACCTCTCCTGCCACAGGGAGGGGCGGGCAGCGCTGGTTACCTCTTTCTGCGTGTTCAAGTTCGTGGCACTCTACAGCCTCATCCAGTACTTTAGCATCCTGCTGCTATACTCTGTGAGTGCGCCCAGCTCTGGGGGACCCCCCCGTCTGGCTCCAGGGCCAGCTACTTCTGGGGTGGGCGCAGGCAAGCGTAACGGGGCACCTTCCAAGCCACAAAGTGCCCAGGTGTGGGGTCACTAGGAGTTGACTATACTAGTTAGGATTGGCTATAGTGGGATTGGAGATGTAGCCAGATCTGGGATAGAGCTCAGCCAAGTATAATGGGATCGAGGATGCACCCAGCTCGGGTGCAATATAATAGGGTCCCTCCTCACCCAGGATGCATGGAGCTCTGGAGTGGAGATTGCTTAGGGCTGGTTAGACTGGTTAGGATTGGTTATACTGGGATCGGAGATGCAGCTGGTTCTGAGACAGAGCACAGCCCAGGTTCTAAGGATGCATCCAGGTCTGGGGTTGAGATCAGTAGGACTCGGTTATACCAGTCAGGGCTGGTTATAGTGGGATCGGAGATGCAGGTGGCTTTGGGGCAGAGCATAGCTGAGTATAACAGGGTCAAGGATGATCCCAGCTCTGGGGTGGAGCAGCCTGTCACCCCCCCATTCCTTCCCCCCCCACAGATGTTCAGCAACCTGGGTGACACCCAGTATCTCTTCATTGACATGACAATTATGTCCCTCGCCTTCACCGGTACGTGTTGTGGGGGGCAGGGGGCGGACACTGGGGCAGGGGGCACAGGGCCCCATATACCCCTCACTCCCCTGGCTCTCTCTTCGCAGTGAGTCTGACTCATGCCTGGCCAGCGCTGGGCCCCCAGCGCCCCCTGGCAGGGCTGGCATCACCCCAGCTGCTGCTCTCAGTGTTGGCCCAGATCCTGCTGGGCCAACACTGGCTTGGGGCAGCTCCTTCCAGGTGCTGCCCTTTCTGCTTGTGTGCGCCCAGCCCTGGTACCAGACCCCCGGTACCCTGTAAGTGCCCCCCAGACATGCCCCTGTACCCCCCCGCACCTGCCCCTGGACTCCAGGACCTGCCCCTGCCCTTCCTGTTTGTGCATACCCAGCCCTGATATCAGCCGCCTGGAGCTCTGTAAGTGCCCCCCACATCTGCCCCTGCACCCCCTGAACCTGCTCCTCTGCCCCTAGACCTGCTCCTCTCCCACATGCCTGTCCCTGAACCCCCTGGAACTGCACCTGCAGCAATTCAGAGTGCCTCTGCATGGCCCAGTGCATGCTGGGAGGCAGAAGCCATGGAGAAGAGGGGCTGGCTCCAGGGCGTTCTGGGAAACAGTGGGGTGGACCCAGGGTATGCTGGGACAGGGGAAGGGCCAGGCCCAATGCATTTGGGAAGTAGAAGCCATGGGGAGGCTGGGCTAAGTCCATGCTGGGAGACTGGGTGCCAGGCCTGGTGGATGCTGGGAGATTGGGGCGCAGGGCAGGGGGAGGAGGGGGGAAGCATAGTGCATGCTAGGAAGTAGAAGCCATGGTGAAGGGAGGCTGGGCCCAGGGCATGCTGGGACATGGAGTGGGGAGCCAACTCAGTGTATGCTGGGAGATGGGCTGCCAGGCCTGATGTATGCTGGGGGGCAAAGGGGGTGGGCCTAGTGCCTCCTGGGAGGCACAAGTCCTGGACAAGTGGGAGCCAGGCCCAGAGCATGCTGGAACATGTGGAGGGGAGGAGCAGATCCAGTGCATCCTGGGAGATGGGGACCAGGCCCAGTGCATGGGGAAGGGGGAGGCCAGGCCCAGGGCATGCTGGGACATGGGTTAGCAACCCAATGCATGCTGGGACTGGACCACCTGGCACCTGCCACCACCCCCTCAGCACCTGGGCCTCTGGCCCAGCCTCATGCAGTCTGGGCTCCCCGGTGCCTGCCAATGCCTCCCCAGCCCCCCTTCCCAGCTCCTCGGAGCTCCTGGGTGGGGGCAGGGCTGAGGAATAGGAAGACTCCCAGGGCTGCACCATCACCAGCCTGGAGAACACCAGCATTTTCACATCCTGTTTCCAGTACATAGCTGTGGCCATGGCCTTTGCCAAGGGGCCACCCTTCCGCCAGGCCCCCCATACCAATTGTGAGTGGGGGGCAGGGTCTGTGAGGCTGGGGGTGCATGGTTTGTGCCCCAGGGATCTTGACCTCCCCTTGTCCCCCAGGCCCTTTCCTGGCCGCTGTGATGCTCGCCTCGGTTTTTGTGCTCCTGCTGCTGTGGCCCTGCCCTGCCCTGGCCCAGTTCTATGAGGTAGGGGTCCAGGTGCACTGTGGGATGGTGGAAGGGAGCAGGCAACTGCCAGTGTGGCTTGGGGGAGGAGTTAGACACCATCTTCCAGCATGCTCTCCACTCATGAGGTGGGTGGGGGTTGTTGGGGTGCATTCTCAGTTGGGGGTGCTGGGGCCCAGTACATGCGGGGAGCTGGGGGAGGAGGTGCAGACCCCAATGCATGCTGGGAAACAGGTGGGTCAAGCCCAGTGCATGCTGGGAAATGGAGGGCGTTGCTGGAGTGGTGGGGGGAGAGCTTGGGAGTGGAGCTGTGCATGCTGGGAGATGGGAGTTATGCAGGAGGCTGGTGGGAGGCAGGCCCAGTACATGCTTGATGGGGGAGTTCTGCAGGACATTGGGAGAGGGGAGGCACAGTACATGCTGGAATGTAGGAGGACCAGATCTGGGGGACAGGCCCAGTGCATGCTGGGATGCAGGAGGACCAGATCCAGGGCTGGCTGGGGTTGATGTCATGGCATGAAGGGGTCCTAGGGGCACTGATGGGGGCTTCCCTGGGGGACTGGGATGGCCTGGGCCATGGTGGGGGACTCCAGTATAGTGCCTAAGACCCACTATCCTCACCAGCTGACCTGCATGCCCTACGAATGGCGCCTGACGCTGCTGGCACTAGCCCTGACCCATGCCCTGCTGACTGTTGGCATTGAGTTGAGGTTTGCCCCGTGGGGGTTGGTGGGGAGGGCAGCAGCAGATTCAGAGTGCATCTTCTCATCCTCCTGTCCCCCCAGAGCTACGTGTGTAACTGACGCCCTGTGGCAGCACCTGTGCTATACTTGGCGCTGGTACCGGTACCAGAGCCAAGTCACCTACCCCCAGGTACTGCAGGAGATTGAGCAAAGCATGCTGGGATAGCAGTGGTGCCTTCTATAGATCTGTTTGCAACGCATGTTGCGGTAGCAGTGGTGCTTTTCACTTATCTGCTTTGCAATGCAGAGTTGGATAGCAGTGCCTTGCACCTATCTGCTTTCTAATGCATGCTGGGACAGGGGTGTGGCCTTCCACATATTTGTTTTGCAATGCCTGCTGAGATAGTGGTGCCTTGCACCTATCTGCTTTGCAATGCATGCTGGGATAGCAACAGGATGCATTGCTGCAGTGCATTGTGGGAGACGTTCCTGTGAGCTCCCAGCATAGATTTCATAGACATCAGGGCTGGAAGGGACCTCGGAAGATCATCGAGTCCAGCCCCCCGCCCAAAGGGCAGGAAGTCAGCTGGGGTCATAGGATCCCAGCAAGATAAGCATCCAGTTTCATCTTGAAGGTGTTCAATGAAGGCGCTTGAACCACCTCCGGTGGCAGGCTGTTCCAGACCTTGGGGGCTCGGACAGTAAAGAAGTTCTTCCTTATGTCCAGCCTGAAACGATCTTGAAGTAGTTTGTGACCATTCGACCTCGTCATCCCTTGGGGCGCTCTGGTGAACAAACGTTCCCCCAGATGCTGGTGGTCACCCCTGATAAACTTGTAGGTGGCCATCAGATCACCCCTGAGCCTGCGCTTTTTCAGGCTAAAGAGCCCCAGGGCTCTCAGCCTGTCATCGTAGGGTCTGCTTCCCTGACCTCTGATCATGCGCGTGGCTCTTCTCTGGACTCTCTCAAGCTTCTCCACATCCTTTTTGAATTGTGGAGCCCAAAACTGGACACGGTACTCCAGCTGCGGCCTCACTAAGGCCGAGTACAGGGGGAGAATGACGTCCCGGGATTTGCTTGAGAAGCAAAATAAAAATGTTTGTGCACTCCCTGCTCCTCCATTGCAGAAATCTATTTTAATCCGTTTTTAAAAACACACTTATTCTCTAAAGCAATTGGCTCCAAAATGTGGTACCTCTACTTTTGCTATTTACACACTCTCCTTTTTCATCCCTAAAGCTATTTCTTTCGGATTTGGGGGTTCCCAGTTCCTGTCATCTTGCTTTAGTTCAATCTATTCTAGATGGAGCTTTACCTGACGATTGCCTAAAAACGAGGCGCTGAACGCCGCTGCTTAGCGGCGTTCCTGTCAGAGAGTGCATTTTGCACGGGTTCTGTGATTTGGATTGACATACCACTTGTTTCTGTATAAATATGAACTCGCCATTTTCTCAACCTCCTGAAACCCTCAATATTTTGGATCTTGGAAATGGCCCGTCTCCTTATATGGTACTGGAGCAGCCGCTAAAGTTAGAGAGAGAGTTTTGCTAAAAGCTCTTTCCATTCTGGTGTTAGAAAGGAAAAAGGAGAATTGGCAATTGGGAAATTCAAGTGCAACTGCTTTCTCCGCTTGGTTCAGTAGAGGCAGAGTTGCTTGCTGGCATTCAGAACTCACTCTCTATTCTCCAAATAGTTTTGAAAAATAACAGGGTTCAGAAGGATGCCAAGGTGGGCTAAGTGGAGAAACGTGAATGTAGTGGGTAGGGTGCGTGAGAAAGTCTGTTACTAGAAATGGATTTACCCTGATCTTGCAAGCTGCTCTGCAAGGGGGGATTCCTGCCCTGCAGGAAATCAATGGGGTCTGTGGGATGGAAGGGACAACCCAGCTTTTGGCATATTTTCCATACTCTATGGACCCCTGGATTTGCAGTTTAGTACATCTACACAAACAGCCATCTATCTTATTCTCATCCTTCTAGAACCACATGAAGGCTGTCACTCCAGCTCATATGTTATTCAGAGTTAATTCAGTGTCTGCAATTTTAGTCACTATATATGGATAACTATAGGAAGCTGAGTGGGGCTCACTCCGCTACATACTGTACAAATGTTGTCAGACACAGTCTATTATGTCCAAGTATTGTGTCCACATTTTGCAATAGTTTTAAAAAAAGCAGGCAGTAGTTTCCTATTCTTTTGGGCTCACAGCATGTTGTCTGCTGCAAATCTCTATTCACGTTCTTACAGGATAACACAGTGGTGTCACATTCATCATTAAATGAATTAACCGTTAACCCTATATTTACACTCCTGCTATAAACAGAAGCTTAATTTGCTGCACTGACAGTCGGTTGCGTGCCATTTGTATCTTTTCTGTGCTATTTGGTATTTATATAGCACTCAAAAGTCACTAAATGCTTTACATATTAAAAAATACAAGTCCCCATCTGGAAGGGTTTTCCACCTTATAGCTCAATTCTGTATATTCGTGTACTTCTCATAGGCGTTCTGGAAACAGAGGTCTTGCTGAATTAGTTCTTAGGCAGCATTACATATATAGATAATTCCTAATTATGCTATATAACACCAACACCAAGCCCCTCTTTTCAACCATCACAGAATGAAAAGGAGCATTCCTACTTCGGCAGATGACAAAACAAAGCAGAGCAAAACAAATACACATTTTCCAGGGCAGATTTCACAATTGCAGTATTCCAGCTGAGCAACAGCTGGTTGGAAGAACAAAGCTGAATTCTTTTAGGGTATTCATTCGTGACATTCCCAAAAAGGAAGCAAGACAGATGAGGGAGAGATACAGCTCTTTACAGTACCTTGGCTCATCTTCAAGTGGCACTCCACTCTGCATCGGAAAAGAATTGCACCTTGTGTGCAAGAACAAGTGCGATCTTCTTTAGTAATGCTAGGAACCCACCATGCTCAGAGCTGTATCGGAGAGAGAACCAGGATGCTCTGCGTTCAGGCCCAAAGATTTGCCTGTGTCAGCAGTGGGTCACGCTGGACTTTTCTATGGGGCTATTCAAACCTTCCTGGCTGTGGCCTAGCAAGCTGCTGAGGTCATGCAGGCCTGATCCACCTTTGCTGACAGGCAGAAAACACAGACACTCATCACTCTGACTGTAGCACTGCCCAGTGTAGGAGGGTAGCAAAGCCGTCCTTGAGAGAGTGGAAAACAGCACAACTTTGAATACACACTGCTACCCTCTCTTTTGCCTTTGCCCCTGCCTTGGTATAACAAAGACCCTGTGGTCCAGTCATGGGTGGAGTCCCACCAGGTCTCCGTTATCCCTGTGACATCGTAATTGTTTGCACTGAGCAGGAGGATGCTTATTCCCCAAGCTCCTGGCATTAGTGTACAGGCAGGCAAGTGCCCCCTGGGGGGCTCCTTCCTTGCACACAGATTTTACCAGGGCTGGGCCAGGGGTGGGCTCCCTGAAGCGCTGCAAAGCATACTGGTGAGCCCCTTGGCCTAACCCTTTGCTTGCTGAACTGTTGTGGGAAGGAGGTCTGTCCCCTCTGGCATCTCCTGACTCCTCCCCCCGTTCCCTGCCAGCTGGAGGTGGATGAGCTGGGGCCCCCTTACAGCTAGCACCTGTGCTGCCAGCGTCAGGCCCAACCACATGCCCACTACAAGCACCTGGTGCAGGAGATCATGGATGACCTAGCCTGATCCCCCAGCAGCACCTGGGCTCTGGGGCACCAGTGGAGAGCAGCACCTAGCCTCCCCCCCTGCAATGTCAGACTTGGGGGTAGGGAGGCAAGCCTCCAACTGTCAGCATGCCTGGCACAGGGCCTGCTGGGAGATACCCATTGTGACACAGTGCCTGCACCTTCCCAGCATGCTTAGCAGAACCTTTTGGGGGGCAGTTCTCAACCTGCAGCTCCTAGCATGCTTTGCAGCTAGCCAGGAGCCCAAGGGATGCTGAAAACTACAGACTGTCTTCCCCCACCCACATGAACAGGTACATTGCCCCCCAGGGTGGGGGGAGGGGGCAATTCTGCTCCACCAATCGGGTGTAAGAACCTGGAGCGCTGCACCTCGGCTCCTCCCCCTCTCCCTACTCCCCCATCCACTGTGACCACCTGGGAAAGGAGAATAAATTGGAAATCATTATTTTGCGTGGACACTGCATCATTTCATGTGTGTGTTGGGGTGGGGCTGAAAGTAGGACCACCTGGGTTCTCTCTGCACTCGAAGAGGGGAGTGGGGGGCTGCTGGGTTTGATGCTTAGCCCAGGGTCTCTGGGTACCCTGGGCTCTGGATTGAGCCTTCATGGAGGTTATATACCTGCAGGGATGAGGGGCAAGATGGGTAGACCTGATCCTACAGCTCCCTTGGAGGAAGAGGGGGCCATGGACCCAGGTGAGCTGCCCTGTCTGCCTGCAGTGCCCAGCCGAAGCCTGGGGGGGTTTTGGTCTGGCCGCTCCATTGGCACTGCAGCTTCTTCCACGTCCTATAATGGTACAGCCCAGGTTCCCCTTTATGACTTGCAGTAATACAATGCAGTTGGCCCTTTTGCAAGTCATAATTATATAGTCCACCCCCCATTTCTCCCTCCACCCTCCCCATTTGCAGTGGTTATGATAGTATAATCCACACCGTATTTCTCCCCGCCCTTTTACAGGGCCGCAATGGTATAACGCCCTCATTCCTCCCCCTTTGGCAAGTCACAATGGTATAAACCACATCCTATTCTCCCTCCCGCCCGCCCGCCCGCCCGCCCTTTTGCCATCACCACAATGGTA
>NW_005843097.1:357698-364270 GCF_000455745.1 Alligator sinensis
CCCTTTTGCCATCACCACAATGGTACAATCCACGTCCAACTGCTTCCCCCTTGCTGTGGCCACAGTGGTACATCCTGCCACCCCTCCCACACTTGCCTTGTCCCCTGTGGTACAGTCCACAACCTGCTCCCACTTATCATATAGTGGTACATCTCGCCCCCTTTTGCCGTGGCCATGATGGCACAACCCAGCCCTCTTTGTCATGTCCCGAATGGTACAATCCATAACCTCCCACCCACCCATGGCCCGAAGTGATACACCCCTAAGACAAAATGGTTGCCCCCCCCCCGGCCCGCAGCAGTGGTTTGCTCCAGGTTCGCCGCCCGTAGTCCTGGCAACCCAGCTGCATGTGCTCCTTCCGGCCGCCGGCTTCACCCTCTACACAGCTCATGCGTGCTGGCGCGGCCCCCCCCGCCTCCCCCCGCCGATGACGATATCGTCCCCGCGCCCCGCCCGGGGCCCCGCCCCCTCCCGGGCAGCCTCGAGGCGCTCGATATCTCCCCTGCTGCCCCGCCGGCCCCCGGCGGGATCCTACGCGCGCACCCAGGGGGGGCGGGGCCACGCGCCCCCCGCAGGCAGGTACGGGTGCGGGGCTGGCTGCCCCGATGGATTCTGGGATGGGGGAGTTGGCAGAGACTTCTGGGATTCAGTAAAACGTGGTTGCCCAGAGGATTCTGGGATTGGGGACATGGCTGCCCCAGGGGACTCTGGGATTGAGGAGCCCTGTTTGTCGCAGAGAATTTGGGATGGGGGGGGGTCCACAGGGGACTCCGAGATAGAGGAGCGGGCTACTGCAGGGGATTCTGGGATTGGGGGTGGGTCTTGCCACAGGATCCTAGGCTTGGGAGCCCGTTGCGATCCAAGGGGATTCTGGGATGGGGGGGAAGGAGGGTCTTGCTGCCGTAAGGAATTCAGGGTAGCAGGGGACACCTACCCAGGACCTGAAGCAGAACGTACAACACTGCCTGGTCTCCTGCTGCCCCAGAGCATGCTGGGTTGTGGATGGATGTGTAGCTGCCCCAGGGGATTCTGGGAGCAAAGGGGTCTGCCTAGGGCAGGGGCTTTCCCTGCCTACCCCAGAGTACTGTGGGATAGTAGGGGACCCCAAGCTCACCCCTCCTGCCTCCTAGGTGCGATTCCAGCTGGGCTCCGAGCCAAGCCTGGGGCCCAACTGGGCAGGGGAGCTGCAGCCCAAGGCCCTTGGATCTTCTCTTACACTGCCAGTGTCCCAGAGCAGTATGGGAATGTGCACTGCCCCCGGCACGCTGGCAGCCCCGGAGCTGAACACCAGCTTGGCTCTGGCCCAGGAGATGCGAGCAGCCAAACAGCAGCCGTTCAACTCCCAGCATGCGGCACACAAGCTGCTAGCTCAGTCCTTCTCCACCCGCTGTGCCCTGGAGGGGCGGGCAGGTGCAGGTGAGGCTGCCGGCTCCCCCAGTCCCCCAGGGCTGCCCTTCAGTCCTGACCCACAGCCTCCCACCCCTAGCCCCCTGAGCCCAACCAATGGTCCTCACTCCTTTCCCACAGCTCCCTGCCCTCTCCAGTGCCCCTCACTCCTGACCCATATCACCTCAGTGCCCCTCATTCTCAACCCCAAACCCGCTGCACCCTCTAGCCCTGCTGGTACCCCTCAGAACCCACAGACTCCTGGCCCCCCCAGTGCCCCTCCTGAGCCACAGCCCCTGTCCCCCCAGCCTTGTCCATGCCCCTTACTCCTAACCCACAGCCCCCCGCTGGTGTGCCTCACTCCCCTTTCCTTCCCCCCAGCCATGAACATCCCACGGCAGCAGCAGCTCTACCAGGGTCTGTTGCACCTGGAGGTGCCAGCAGGCGAGGTGCTAAACTGGGCCCTGCAGGAGAAGCTGGCACTCGTGCGCCCCCGCCCTGAGCTACCCAGGGTGAGTGACATCTAGTTGGGGGGGGGGGGGACACAGGGTTGACACCCTCTGGGGAGCACCAGGCCACCTAGGGATGCCAGCTCTGGTTTCCTGTGGCTGCCTCCTGCCCCCTCCTCCTCCCAGCAGGACCTAGCCCCCGACGGCCCTGACCCACGGATGTTCTTCGAGCCCCAGCAGCTGCTCACCGAGACCCCTCACCTGGGCCCTGAGGGGCTGGGGCCCCTCCCACGGCCCCAGCCCCACATCCGGCCCCTCAGCGCTGTCTTTCTCATGTACCGCAAGTTCCGGCAGTGGGACCTCTAGGTGTGGGGCAGAGCCAGGGACTCAAGCTCTGCCTCCTTCCCAGGACTGGCTGGATTGTGGGTATACAGGGGATCTCCTGTCATCACTGCAGCCCCCGCCTCAATAAATTGCTGTCTCCTATTGGCTATCCTAGCTGGTGGAGGTGGGGTATGGGAGGGGTAAATATTGGGAGTGGAGCTTTGCTGTAGGGTATAGCTCCAATGATCCTTTGCAGCTGCAGGGGGGAGGGGCCCTATCCCAGTATGCCTTGCAGGGACATGCCATTGTTATCCTTTTCCTAGCATGCACTGCTCTCTCAGCCCTACCACCCGCTTTCCCATTGGGCTGAGCGGCCCAGCCTCCATTTCCCAGGGTGCATTGCATAGGTAGTAGCCATTGTCCCCACAGACTACATTTCCCAATGTGTCCCATGGCTGCAAGGAGTCTAAACTGGACCAGGCCAGCTGAGGGGGGTAGGGTGTCTCCTAGGTAACGGGCCCCACTACTGCAGAGAAGCACAAGACCAGAGCATTGAAGGCAAAGGAGGGGAGCTGGGCTGTACCCCTGCACAGTGGGGGGGGGAGTTATAGTGCTTAAGGCAAAGGGAGGGGTAAGATAGGCTGTAGCATAGAAGGGGGGGATAAGCTGAGCTCTACCATATCACAAGAGGCAAGGGGGTGGGCATTGGACTGTACTGGGCCCTACCGCATCACCTAGGGAAAACTACAACACTTAAGGGGTGGGGGGGTCTATACACAGATGGGGGGGCTGGGTTGTACCATAGTGTTCAGGGCAGGGGTGGGTGCTAAACAACAGGACAGCCTAAGCCTCCATCCACATGCCCTCCACCCTACTGCACACATGCCCTCCTGCTCCCAATGCAGGGGATGAGGCCCATCCCCAACACTCCCTCCCCACCAGGCTTGGTAGTAGCCTCACAAGCACCACCCCCACCTCCCCTCTCCCCCCAGCCTTGTTTCCTCCCAGCAGTGGGTACAGCCAGGGTTGTTCATATAGAGCTTTATATAGAAGAATCGGCAGTTCTCAAAGTCACCCACACCCCGCCAGTCTCTGTCTGGGTGTGGGAGCACAGATCCCCCTCCCCGCACAGTCCCAGCCTGCCCTGCGTGGGGCAGGAGCATCTATTTGTCCCAGCAGAGTCCAAGTCCAGCAAGGGGGCAGCCCCTGGTGGGGAAGATGGGGGTGGGGGGGGAACAAAACAAACAAAAAAACCAAATGGGTAGGCTCCCTCCCGGCAGCTGCCCAAGGCAGAGGAGCTTTAAGGGTTAAAAATGGGGGGCACAAACTCCTCCCACTGAGCACAAGCCCCCCCCTCCCCCAGGCTAGGGGGGTGGGAGGAGTAGGAGTCACTGAGGCCTTGGCACCAGGTGGATCCCTCCTCTTCAGCAGTGGGGGGGGGCAGGGCAGCCAGACCCCCCAGCCACAACCCAGTAAGTTCTGTTCCAGGGGGGTGGAGACACACGGGCACGCTCAAAGCCCCTCTGGTGCCACGGTTCACTGGGCAGCTGCTTTGTGGAAGAGATAAACAGGCCGCTGAAACCCTGTGGGGAGGGAAAAAGACTGGGTCAGGAGGGCAGGGCAAAACCAGGTGTCCAGGCAGTCGAACGTCCCCTCACCCCCCCACCAAAACCAGCAGCTGTAACCCCCATTCTCCACCATGAGCTGGAAAGAACCCAAGTGTTCAGGCCCCAGCCCTGTTCCCTGCTTCAAGCTCACCCCCCAGCCCCGCGAAGGAGCCCAGGCAGCCAGGCTCACCCTTGGAGGTGTTGTGGGGTGTGGCCACAAGCTCGTAGCTGGTGAAGCCAACCTCAGGTGAGGTGAGGTAGGCCGGGAACTGCTCCGGCTTCAGCCGGATCCGGTAGTAGTTTCTGTACGTTGTCTCCTGGGTGGGGTGGCAAAAGAGGGGGCAGAGTCAAAGACTGAATTTGAACCCTGCCCCTCCTAGGCCCCACCCCTATCCCAGCATGCCCCCACTCCATACCGTGAGGCCCTTGCGCTTGCCATATGAGGACCAAGGCTGGGGCTCGAGGACCAGGACGCCACCAGGCCGCAAGTGGCGGAAGGTGCGCTTGAAGAGGCGCTTGAGGCCCTCATCACCCCAGTTGAGGTGCACCCACTTAGTGAGGCTGAGGCACAGCACCACATCGTACTCGGGGCGCTGCGCTGCCACCAGCTCGTCCCGGCCCAGAACATAGTTGCCCTGCAGGGGACGAGTGCTGTCAGGGGGACCCAGGCATCTGGGCTCCCCCCACCCGTCCCCAAGCAATACCCCATCTCAGCATGCGCTTCTCTACCAGAGAACCCAGGCATCTGAGCTTCCCCCCTCCCACCACCCAAGAGAATCAGGTTCTCCCCTCCCCACCCAAGAGAAACCAGGTGCCTGGGTCCCCTCTTCACCTTTGCCACCCAGAGACCCCAGGAGTCCCAGCTTCAACCCCCACCATTTCGGCTCATATTTCCCTCCCAGAAAACCCAGGCATCCAGGCCCCTAGAGCCCAATCCCCTCCCAACCAGACAGGGCTCCACTTCCCTGGTGGGGGACCCAGGCATCCGGGTTTCCTGCAGACCCTTCCACCGTCAGTGCCTTGGTGAGAAGAGCAAGGGCCTCCCAGGGGCCCAGACACCTGGGTTCTGGCCCCAGCTTCAGGGGGGGACGGGGAGCAGGAATTGCTGAGGCCAGCTCCCAACAGCCCCAACCCAAGTCTCTTCTCCCCAAAGACCCATCCCAAGTCCCCCGTGGGGGTGGTCCTTATCTGTGAGACTCCCATGTGGAGGGAGGGGGGTCCTGTGAAGGAGGCGCCTCTTAAGTCTCACTCATGGGAGGGGTGTTCCCAGCCTCCTGCCATAGTCCTGCCCTGCTCGCCCCCCCTCCAGGGCACAGACAAGCTCCTTTCAGCCAATCCAATCTGTGCCCCACCCCCCTTGCTAGCCCCACCCCTCACACCCATCCCTTCCTCATGCCCGAACCCTTAGCTTTAGATCCATTTCCTTATCCCCCACCCCTTAGCCTTAGATCCGCTCTATTCCCTACCCCCTAGCCTGACCCCCCCACCAGCTCCACCCCTTTCCTCAGGCCCCACCCCCTTACCCGCACAAAGATGACGTTGTTGGGGAAGGTGGTGGCGTCGGCGCCAGCCTCAGGCACGCGGGGGGCAGCGATGGGCCCACGGCTGGCCATGAGCGACAGGGGGAAGCCAGGGGGCTTAGCCAGAGGGCCACTCTCCCCAGCCCCAGCCCCCCGGCCCGGCCGCTCCATCTCCTCGGACAGGTAGTGGCGGATGTTCTGGCGGGCCGAATGCACCAGTGCACTGTCGATATCCAGGCCCACGATCCGGGCTGGGCCCAGGTGCCGGGCAATGCTGAGGGTCAGGTGCCCCACGTTGCAGCCCACGTCCAACACCTCCTTGCCCCGGAACCATTCCTCCTTGAGCACCCGCAGACGGGTGTCCTCGCAGCCTGGGTTGCGGTAGCCGTAGTACTTGCAGTAGTTGCCGTACTGGAACCGCCGCTGCTGCTGGCGCCGCC
Organism: Alligator sinensis; assembly: GCF_000455745.1. Lineage (NCBI taxonomy): Eukaryota > Metazoa > Chordata > Crocodylia > Alligatoridae > Alligator > Alligator sinensis. The sequence continues at coordinate 363,425 of NW_005843097.1, forward strand.
CCTTGCCGGCCCCGCGGCCTCGCTCAGGGCTGCCTTTGCCCCCCGCTTTCGCCCCCTCTGACTTGCTGCAAGTCCGGCGGCGCTTGCGGTGGTGACGGGAAGAGGAGGAGGAAGCAGCAACTGAGGGCGGTGCAGGGCACAGGATCGCCTCCCCAGTGCCAGCAGATGGGAGCTGGGGCACGTCATCCCGCGAATTGATCGCTGTGTTGAGTTCGTAGGGCTGGGGTGTGGCCCCTTTTGCCTCGTGGCCAGCCCGCTGCGCTGCCCGGTGCCGGTGCCGCCGGCGCCCTGCCTTGGCAGGCGAGGCCAGGAGTGGCCCAGCATCGCCGTCAGCATTGAGGCTTAGGGGGTCTGTGATGTCACGGGGGATGAGGATCTCCACAGGGTCACGGCCCCGGGCTGGCAGCGGCGACGATTTGGGGGTCTCAGCATTGAGGGCCCGGTTGACCTCCTCATCCAGGAGGCTGTTGAGGTTGAGGGGGTCGAATATGTTGCCCCCCAGGAGGAACTCAGAGGGCAGCACCGGGTCACACTCCGAGGTCATGCGCCGGCGCCGCTTGGAGGCTGGGTGCTTGAAGCCGGCATTGCAGCTGTTGCGCCGCTTGCCACCCCCCCCTCCTCCCCGTGGTGGCAGCTGCAGGCCATTGCGGGGCCGCTGGAGCTCCTCCTCCGAAGTGGCCCCTGGCTGCAGCCGGGTGACGGGGCCACTCCCGGCTCGCCTCGGCCCCAGTGGGGCGGCTCCTGGGCGCCGCGGTCGGCACAGGGTTGCCTCCTGCCGCACACCCCCCCCTACCCCCCGGGCCTCCTGGGGTAGCTGCACTTCACCACCCCCACCCACGGCCGCCT
>NW_005843097.1:364576-369975 GCF_000455745.1 Alligator sinensis
CATGTCGAGCACCTCCTGCATCGCGGCCGCCCGCGACCCCGGCGGGGCCCTTAGGGCCCCCCTACAGCCCCCTTCACGGACTGCGCATGCGCGCCCAGCCTCGGCCGCTCCCCCCCACACCCCTGCCCTGCGTCCCGACTGCGCATGCGCGGCGGCCGGCCCCCGCTCCTCAGAACCCTGCGAAGCACGTCCCGCGCCTCCCTCCGCCGCGAGATGGAAGCCTCCCCTGCGGCCGCGGCTTATATAGGCAAGGGGCGGGGCCCGCGGGCGCCCCGCCCCTCAGGCTCAGGAGTGACCAATGCCAGCGCCCGGTAGCGTACTCCCTCACTTGGCAGCTCACCCAATGAGCAAGGCGGACGCCGCCGCTCCCGCCCTCCCCACGGGGCGGACCAATGAGCGCGCGGGGGGAGGGGCGCCCCAGCCAATGGAAGCCCGCGCTTCTCTGAGGGGAGCCGGGGTCTTTTCTGGGGGATGGCCATTTCGAATGCCTGTTTGGAGGAACTGGGAGGAAGGGGCCTTAGAAATTAGGAATCTTTTAGGCGCGGGGCTGGTGTCAAGCCTGCTCGCTCGGGGGCTTCTCAAGGAGGGTCAGGCACTGAGATGGACACCTCACGGGCGCCGCGTTGAGGGCCGCACCTCAGACCCCGTGGGCTTCATTGACTTGCGTGAGGTGGTTAAAAACCTGCTTATTTGCTGATCATCGCCTCTCCACAGAGATACCCACGTTTCCCTAAGAGACTAGTAGGCGGTTACGTGTAAGTGCCGCAAAGCACGCCGGGCGTTGTAGTTTTCCGGGTCGTGGAAACTGCGCATGCGCAGGAGGGGGACTTGTGCCATATTTTAGTGAGCATACGCAGAGGGAAAACAGCGCGAATAACATCGCGTGTGGGCAGACGAGAAAACAGCGCCCGGGGCCTCAACGCGCAGGAGCACACGGGAACAGCGCCCGGGCATGCGCAGAAGGCCCAAGGAGGCCTGTAAACAGGTTTATTTCGTAGTGCCCTGTTCCCACTCGCCCCCCACCTCCTTCCCCATATTCCCTGCTCTTTCACCCCGGGACACATCCTTGACCTCTGACCCTTCTGCCCGTAAGAAGGACGGCAGAGGGATCACTAGCCCCTTAAGTGTGGAAAGGTGACCTTTTGACCCCAGCCCCCAAAAGAGGGAGCCACCTAAGCATGTCTCAGCCCTGCCCCCGGGTTCCTCAGGGGTCGGGGGTCACCCTATGCCCCGCCTCTTAGGGGTCAGGGCCACTTTATGCACTCCCCTCAGTGCTCAAGGTCATTTTATGCACCCCTTCTGAGGGCCAGGCTCACCTATACCCTGCCAGGAAGTGACACCACCTCTTGACCTTCCTCTTGGGATCCCAGGATCCCTTTTGCCCCCTGCCGTATAGAGCCAATTATCACGTGAAGCTGCCCTGCCCCACCCCAAAATAGCAGTCCCTGATTCCCAGCTGCCTTGTGGGATTACTGTGGCGCCCTTGGGCAGCGGTGAGGCCCCTCTCCATGCCGATCTGGCAAGGATCAATGGAGAGTCCCCTGCTACATAGCCGGGACAGGCCCAAAATGGCAGGAGAACCACGGGGTGGGGGGGGAATGCGAGGAAAGATCTTGCCTTATTCCCTCGTTATTTTTAATTTTTCCCTTGTTATGTGCTTAAATGAGTCTGGATATGACTGAACAGAATTACTTTTGACCTAAGCGCTGTAAAAACCCATGCAATCTATACGGCCAGCCCACGTAGGATCCGTAATCTACACGGACACTCCCACAGGGCCCGAAAACACGTGGGGCAACAGCCAACACACATGCGCCCCGGCAGAGCCTGCGCAATGAGTCCTTCGCTCTCCGCGCCGCTTCTTGGCCGGAGCATGCGCAGTGGCTCCTCGGAACTATCTCCCCACCTGTGCCCCGTGACGCCTGCGCAGTGGCTCCTCTGCAGCGGTGGCCGCTCCTACCGGTTTGGGTATGCGCAGAGTCCTTCCTCTGAAGCACGCCCCCTCCCCTGCTACTGACGCATGCGCAGTGAGTTATCTCTCTGAGGCGTGGCCCTTCCTCTCCGCTAATGACGCGGCCCAGCGAGGGGCTGTACATGCGCCCTAGAGGCGGTGGGAGCGCTGGATGCGCACGCAGCGAGGGCGGGGCGGGAAAAAGGGCGCTAAAGGTGCAGCCCAAGTCCGCGCTTTCCCGGGGGGGGCTGGGCCCACACAGCCTGGCCCGACCCAAGGAGAGTAAATCCACTTTCCCTCAGGTGAAATAGGGGCAGCAGCAGCTTAGGTGCCCGCCCCCACTCCGCTGCTAAACGTTTCGGGCCCGTGCACAGCCCTGCTCTCAGGCACCAGGGCCTTGGCCGCATCCGAACCGGGGCCTCCTGCTGCTGGTCCTTGCACACCCGGGGTTCCTGGCTAGAGGGCCTTGCTCTTCCTGTCAGGCTCATGCCAGTCTGACCTCAGCGGAGGGGCTGTCGTGCCAGCAGCGTCCTTAACCCGGAACAGAGATGGCTGGGGCGGGGGGTGTTGATCTTTCTCACTCTGCTCAGGGTCAGACCCATGCCTGATTTGGGATCAGGAAGGAACTTCACTCCCTGGTCAAACTGGTCTGGACTTGGGCCTCTGTCGCAGGGGCACAACCTCTAGCTGGGATCTCTTCATCTTTTAACAGCCTTTCACAGCAGCAGGACGTTGGCCTCTGCAGTCCTCTGACTTTCCCCTATGGTAGGTTGGGGTGGGATGTCTTTTGTCTCCTCAGAGATGACAGCCATTTTACTGAGAAGTTCAATGACAGCTGTGTAGAGGACGGTTTGGAGAGGGGCTGATCCTGCCTCAGGCAAGGGTTGGACTAGACAGGACCTCTGGAGCTCCTATCCACCCCCACTTCTCTAGGGTTTCTCTGTGGCACTCCAGGGCGTATTATAGGTGAAAACACAGGAGCTGAATCTGGGAGCCCGTGGCCAGATGCAAAGCAGAACTGCATGATAGGCAGAGCCCGCAGCTCCCTGAGCATGGACTAACTCTGAACTTGGTGATTGCTGGGGGCCCTGGCCTTCCATCCCTGTGTCTTCCTCCTGAAGCCAGCAAGGTGTTTGCCCCCTCCTCAGCCAAAGCCCTTGTGCCACCTTCGACAAAAAGGCCTGAGCATCTGTGTGAGAGAGACCTCAAGGAACTGGCAACTCCCCTACAGAGCCGAGCAGCAAAAAGCTCAACCCCCGCAAAGCCAATGCCAGGGTTTCTAGCCCGCAATGGAGTGCCATCCAGGGCCCGACTCCAGTGAGGTGGCAAAGGAGGCCACTGGACCCCCAGCTGAGCATTCACCCAGTGATTCAATGCACATGCCGTGACCCCCCCACTCTGTTCCTTTCATCCCACAGCCCGGTTCTAACAGCCCCTGTGGATCATACAAGCTGCCCTCACAGGGCAGGCCCAGCCTAGCAGCCTGTCTGACAGCAGCAAACAGCAGAGGCTCAGGGAGGGACAAGCTGTTGGCTGCAGCCAAGGCTGGAGGGTTCTGGCTAGAGGGTCTTGCCCTTCCACTCAGGTTAAGAGCAATGCCAAATGTGGGGTCAAGAAGGAATTTCAGTTCCACACAATAGCCCTGTCTAATAACATGGTGGGGAGGGAGCAGTTTCCTCATGGCCTCACAGTGTGTAGCAAGTTGGCCTTTATTCCTTTTGTTCCTTGCATCATCACTATTTTTACCATGACTATTGCTAATGCTACCGGTCATTTCTAGGCTATTTGCATAACTATGCTTTCACGATTGGGTATCTTTTGAAAACCCTGCTTGCATACACACCCCCCAGGCTGGCATTTTCTCCTCATGCTTTTTTCTGGACATCATCTCCCCAATGTCCTCTGTGCAGTTTCTACTCGGACAAATCTTGTAGCTGCTTTTGTACTCATGGCTTTTGCTATGCAGCATGTCACGGCAGTGGGCATTGGCAGTTTTTAAGGATACATGCAGGGGGGGACCTAACTTTCCCTTGTTGCTTTGCGGCTTCTGTCCCTGATAGGTCAAGGAACTGGTTCTTTCCCTTCTGCCTTTATGTTTGGGACCATCCTTAGCTCTCTCCTGCCTCTCAAAGCTGCCCCTGTCATTAGATTGGGCTTCCTGCCTTCTGTATCCTCTCTCCTTTGTAGCCACGGATCCTTTTTTGGGGAATTGAACTGTGCCAGCCCTGAGCACCAGCCACCGGTGTTTATTTCAGTGGCCCCATGTTGTCATCACGCATCTTGTGACATTGGGCTGTTTGTTGACAGGCCCTGGGTCAGGCGGTTACAGGAGAATATCAGCTTTCATCTAAAACGGAAAAAAAATAATATGGTGCCAGCCCTTTTCACTGCATAAAAAGAGTGCCTAAATGCATCCTCCACACTAAAGGCACTCAGACCACCCCCCCCACCCCCCCAAGTTGCTGCTGTTGTTAATCTCAGGGGGTTTAAACTGCTTTTTCATACCTGACTTATTTCTGACTGCTCAGCATCTCTGGGGTTATGCTCTAATGTCTTGGCTTGCACTGCTGCTGAGAGAACTGAGGTGACAGGCTTTGGGCTGAGTGTGAGGCAGGGATTTTCAGGGGGAGGTCCCAGCTTAGCTGGGTCTGTGCAGTCCACTCAGCACCTTCCTACACCTGCGACTGGGTGACTTCAGTGCATAGTATCTTTCAGCCCCACTGGCTTTGTGATGTAGCTGTACCTCAATGAACTGCCTGCTGACCGGGACCTGAAATGGTGATGCCAGGGTCAAAGAGTTCCTATTAGAAGCCTTGAAAAGGAGGGGAGCTAGTTGGTCACAGACAATCATCTAGATGTTAGGCCAGATTCCTGCTAAACTCCATTCCACAGGTGTTATCATAGAAATCCTAGAGAAGTAGGGCTGGGAGGAACCCTCAGAAGTGAAGTGGGGCTGGGAGGAACCTTCCTAGGCCTTCCATGCTAGAGGCTGCAAGGGAGAGGAACAGGGAAAAATCCTGGTCAGACCCAGGCCACTCTCCCTTTTGGCATCTGCTCTCTGCTGCCGTGGGACACGGGAGACCGGGCAAAATGGACCTAGGAAATTACCCCAGTCCCTGGCAATTCTTATGTACAGGAACTGATACAACCATAGAAAAGTAGGGTTGAAAGGAACCTCAGGAGGTCATCTAGTCCCACCCCCTGCTCAAAGCAGGACCATCCCAACTACATCATCCCAGCCAAGACTGGGTCTTAAAAACTTCCATGGATGGAGGTTCTACCACCTCTTGGGGTAATCTGAGTGCTTTACAACCTTCCAAGTGAGAAGGTTCTTCTAAATATCAAACCTAAACTTCCCTTGCAGCAATTTGAGCCCATTGCTCCTTATTCTGTCATCTGCCCCCACTGAAAACAGATGAACTCCATCCTCTTTCGACCTCTCCCCCCC
>NW_005843097.1:370006-371397 GCF_000455745.1 Alligator sinensis
CCCCCCCCTTTCTCCAAACTCAACAAGTCCAGGTCCTTCAGCCTCTCCTAAGAAGTCATGTGTCCCAGTCCCCAAACCATTTCTGTTGCTCTCCACTGGACTCTCTCCAATGTGGCCACAATCTTTCTGTAGAAGAGGGCCCAAAACTGGACACAGGACTCCAGATGTGGCCTCACTGCTGCTCAGAGGGGAAGCATCAATACCCTTGATCTGCTGGCAACATTCCTACAAATGCAGCCCAGGATGCCATTTGCTTTCCTCACAACAAAGGAAAACTTTTGGTTCCTATTCAGCTGGTTGTCCACTGTAACCACCAAGTCATTTTCTGCAGACCTGCGACTTACCAGAACACAAGCATACCTACGCCCAAGTAGCAGCAGGTCACTCCCAACTAGTGGCTGTTAAACCTTGTGTTGAGGCCACAAGTCCCCATACTTGGGCAAAGCTTTGGAGGCCTTGCTCCCTGTGGGGGATCCAGCCTTGTGAACCCAACTGCAGGGTGATGCTGAGGCCCGTGAAGAAACTGGAGGGCACTTGGCACCAGACAACAGAGGCAGCAGGCTTCCCTAGACCAGGAGAAAGGGGAAACGTGAGTCTAGAGTGCATTTGCACCCACGTGTCTACCCTGCCCTGGGTCATAGATTCATAGATGTTAGGGTCGGAAGGGACCTCAACAGATCATCGAGTCCGACCCCCTGCATAGGCAGGAAAGAGTGCTGGGTCTAGATGACCCCAGCTAGATGCTTATCTAACCTCCTCTTGAAGACCCCCAGGGTGGTAGGGGAGAGCACCACCTCCCTTGGGAGCCCGTTCCAGACCTTGGCCACTCGAACTGTGAAGAAGTTCTTCCTAATGTCCAATCTAAATCTGCTCTCTGCTAGCTTGTGGCCATTATTTCTTGTAACCCCCGGGGGCGCCTTGGTGAATAAATACTCACCAATTCCCTTCTGTGTCCCCGTGATGAACTTATAGGCAGCCACAAGGTCGCCTCTCAACCTTCTCTTGCGGAGGCTGAATAGATCCAGTTTGGATGGGACCTCAGGAAGTTAAGTTAGAGCAATACTCTACTCAAGGCAGGATCATCCCTAACGTGTGGCGCCCAGAATTGCACGCAGTACTCCAACTGCGGTCTGACCAGCGCCCGATAGAGGGGAAGTATCACCTCCTTGGACCTATTTGTCATGCATCTGCTGATGCACGATAAAGTGCCATTGGCTTTTTTGATGGCTTCGTCACACTGCCGACTCATATTCATCTTGGAGTCCACTAGGACTCCAAGATCCCTTTCCACTTCCGTGCCACCCAGCAGGTCATTCCCTAGGCTGTAGGTGTGCTGGACATTTTTCCCCCCCAGGTGCAGCACTTTGCATTTCTCCTTGTTGAACCGCATT
>NW_005843097.1:371746-374182 GCF_000455745.1 Alligator sinensis
CCTGCCACGAACCTGTGCTGGTTTCCCCTCAGCATAATTTGTCCTGCTGGTCTCTTGCAAATGTGAGTCTTGATAATTTTTTCAAAGATTTTGGCAAGGATGGAGGTGAGACTGACTGGCCTATAGTTGCCCGGGTCCTCCTTCCTCCCCTTTTTGAAAATGGGGACCACATTGGCCCTTTTCCAGTCCTCCGGGACTTGGCCCATGCGCCACGAGCTTTCAAATATTCCCGCCAGTGGCTCTGCAATGATGTCAGCCAGTGCCTTCAGTACCCTCGGATGGAGCTCATCCGGGCCTGCCGACTTAAAGGCATCCAGTTCTTCCAAGGGACTCTGCACCATCTCAGGGTCTACGCATGGAAGTCTGGCACCTTGCTGCTGCCTCTCTACAACCCCTGTGAGAGACTTCCTTGCTTAGGAACACTGAGGCAAAGAACTCGTTGAGGAGTTCAGCCTCGTCCCCCCTGTCCGTCACCAATTGTTTCTGCCCATTTAGCAGGGGTCCTATTCCTCCCTGGGCCTTCCTTTTACTCCCAATATATCTAAAAAACAATTTCTTGTTGTCTTTTACTTGGGTTGCCATCCTCAGCTCCATGGCAGCTTTGGCCCGTCTAACTGCCTCCCTACAAGCACGAGCAGAAGAGGTATATTCGTCTTTGGTGATCTAGTCCTGTCTCTCTCTAGTGAGGGGTGGCTCCTGGTCTGATGAGGAGCTAAGTGTTGCACCCACAAACTAAGTACATCTCCCAGTCTACCTTTTCAGCTGGCCCAGTGCCCCAGAGAGACCCATCTCCTTGCTCCCACCCAAGACTGTGGGGGGGGGGGGAAGGGGTCGGTGCTGCAGAGCTGGAGCAGGATCCCAGGGTCTTATACCCAAGATGTCCGGTGGCTTGTATTTTCTCTGAAGTACAAGAGAAGTCAAAGCAAGTTCCTCTACAAGAGAGACAATGTATTGGGACACTAGCGATCAGAGAACATTCCCCAAACATAACAACATCCTGCATTTCACCCAAAGAATGTCCTCATACTCTCTGTGCCCTTCCCCAGGAGAGTGTGCCCTTCCCCAGGAGAGGCAGGACCTGCCACAGGCTGCCCCTCCTTCCCCCAGAAAAGACACTCTACTGGCCCCTGGCCACAGGCTTCTTCCACAGGGCAGGGACCTTGCTGCACAGCAGTACACAGAAGTGGGGCTTTGAGGCCAAGTTTTTGCAACAATGCCTGGACTGCGGTGAATCCTCAGAAAGGGAAAGGGCTGGGAACTGACAGGGAGATCTGCCTTGAAAAGGTTTCTGGGCCCTGGTCAATTCACATCTCACAACTCCAGAGCCCAGCCACAGGCATAGTGTGTTCAGTGCTGGCACTTTCTGAGCACAGACCACATTAAAAGTGTTGTGAAAGGCAGGAGGTCAGCAGGCACCCACGGTTGCAGAGCTCTGGAGAGAGGCTGAAAAGCAGAACCTGCCAAACTGGGCTCAGCGGCTGGCAGCAGCAGCTCCTTGCAGATCCTGAGGGGCACAGGAGACAGGCACAGGGGGAAGGCGCTTCTTTTGCCCCGGGAGCACCTCCTGCTTCTAGAGATGGTCTCCTCACAGGTTCCCTCAGTGTCTGGGCTGGCCTCTGCTGGAGGATTTTCATCTTAGTCCCTTCCCCAATCAAACTCTGGTGACCAGTCACCAAGGCCAAAGGCTGTGTGAACTACTCTGACACTCTAGCAGCATGAAGCTGCTTGGCTGAATGCAGCCACTGGTGGAAGTTGAGCAGGTAGGCATTCCTAAGGTCTCCCTGCACTGCAGGCAGAATTATGGATGATCTCAGGTGCAGTTGCACTGGTGTTTGGCCAGGGTGCAGGGGTCATGGAAGCTCTTCTCACACCCAGAGGACTCATGTGGCTTCTCCCCTGTGTGGATGCAGTGGTGTCTGGCCAGGCTGGAAGATCGGCTGAACCTCTTCCCACACTCAGAGCACTGATGTGGCTACTCCCCCGTGTGGTTGCACTGGTGCATGGCCAAGTAGGAGGATCGGGTGAAGCTCTTCCCACACAGAGCACTGATGTTGCTTCTCCCGTGTGGATGCGCTGGTGCTGGGCCAGGCAGGAAGAACTGGTGAAGCTCTTCCCACACTCAGAACAATGATAAGGCTTCTCCCGGGTGTGGATGCATTGGTGCCTCGCCAGGTGGGAGGAAGTGGTGAAGCTCTTCCCACACTCAGAGCACTGATATGGCTTCTCCCTTGTATGCATGCGCCCGTGTGTGGCCAGGCCAGAATACTGGGCAAATTTCTTCCCCTGCTCAGAGGACTGATATGGCTTCTCCCATGTGGATGCGCTGGTGCAGGGCCAGGCTAGAAGATTGAATGAAGCTCTTCCCACACACAACACTGATGTGTGGATCCGGTGGTGTTGGGCCAGGCTGGAATAATTGCTGAAACTCTTGCTATA
>NW_005843097.1:374213-378260 GCF_000455745.1 Alligator sinensis
TGACAGGGCTCTGTGTATTTGCGCTGGTGCTCAAGCAGGTGGGAAGCAAGTGTTGAAGCCTTTCCCACATTCAGAGCACTGATGTGTCTTCTCCCCGCTGTGGATGCGCTGGTGCTCAGCCAGGTGGGAGGAAGTGATGAAGCTCTTCCAACATTCAGAACACTTATATGGTTTTGTGTGGATGCGCTGGTGCCTAGACAGGTGGAAGGATCGAATGAAGCTCTTCCCACACTCAGAGCACTGATATAGCTTCTCACCGGTGTGAGTACACTGGTGTCTGGCCAGTTGGGAGGAACCGGTGAAGCTCTTCCTACACACAAGGCACTGAAAGGGCTTCTCACCTGTGTGAAGACACTGGTGCGTGGACAGTGTGGAGGGATTGGCAAAGCTCTTCCCACAAACAGAGCACTGATACGGCTTTTCTTCCCTGTGTGTATGTGGTGGTGTCTGGTCAGGCTGGAGTGGGTGAAGCTCTTCCAAGACTCACGGCACCAATGTGGCAGATCCCAGTGTGATGGGCATCTGAAGTTTTTTCCAGACTCAGGGCAGGGGTGGGCTCTGGCCTGGGGCTTAGCAGGGAGCTCCTGCTTCCCTCTGAGGCCCTCCCCAATGGCTTGGCTCAGATCCAGAGTCTCTCTCCAGTGAAAGTTTCCCCTTCTAGCTGTTCAGCCCCACAAATCCTTCCCTGCACCCAGGGCTGTCTCTGGCTTCTGTCCTTTCTCCACTCACACCCAACAGGAGATGGCACCTGCTTCACTGCTACATTCTCCTTCTGCTGTTGGGACCTTCTCTGGTTTTGGGGCCACTGGTCCTCCTCATGTCTTAGGGACTCTGTCTCACCCAAACTCCCTGATGAAGTCCAGTGAAGCTCCAGGTTTGCTCCTCCACTCTGCTCAGCAGCCAGGTGCCTCCTGCATGGGGAAGAGAAACTCCAGGTTAGTCCCTGTCCTGCTGGCACAAGCCAAACGCTGCTATTCCCTCTGCTGCAATGGGGCTGTGAGCGCGACTGGGCCTTGATACTTGTGTTTCCTTCAGAGAACAAGCTCTTCCTGCCAAACCCCAAGTGCTGGGGGTGAGGAGAGGCACGTCTCTGGGATGGGCTTATGTTCCTTGCCCGGTAGAGGTCCAAGCCAGATTCTTAGGGTTTCTCTGCCCAGCTGTCAGCCCCATTGCCTCAAACACTGTTGCAGGAAACCCACGTAGGACACGTGTTAGGAGAGGACCTAAATGGCCTCCTGTTTTAATGGGACCAGGAGACCGGAAGCAGAATCAGCATAAAGGAAGAAGGAGGTTCTCTGAGTGCTGCTCTGGTGCATAGCACTGGCGGGTCCAGGAGGAGATGATGCTGAACCCTCCACCTGGCTGAGCCAACACGCACACGAAGCTAAAGTGCATTGGTAAGACTGTTCTACTGTCCTTGCCTGTGATCTCTGGCAGTCACCCAGGCAGCATCTCGCATCAGGGTGAACAGCATTGCTGTGGATTTCTGAGGCTCACCAGCAGTCAGGAGTGTGTTGGAAGAATGGCCCTATACTGGAGCAGCTGCTTCTCCTTGGTAGAAAAACCTATGTGGTCCTTCCCTCCTGCCTTTAAAATGGAGAGGACACAAAGCTGTGGGTCTCTCTCCTGCAAGGAACAGGGCTGTGCCTGCTACGAACGAAAGCTCTGGAGCACAGAACAAGCCCAAGGGGCTTTCCTCTACTGATGAGGTCCAGGTGGCCTCCACATCACAGGAATCTCAAATGGGACCAAGGCTTTGGCATGAACTTGCATATGGCCTCTGTGCTATGTCCGAGGCTCTGTGATACTCATGGCCCAGAAATGAAAAAGGCATAAGCCATGGGAGATTCACTTCTGTCCATAACAAATTCCACACATATACCCACCCACTCCACCAAGGCATTCAGTGCAGCCTCAGACCATGATTTAGCACTTCCTGGGCTCCAGACTGACCTGACCAGAAGACACCAGGCAGAGCCGCAGTCTCTCTCACCATGCTGGAAGGGCAGCACAGGCCAGGTCTGCAGGTTCCAGACCCCCTGTCACTGTGGCCATGGAGTGTTTCTGAGAAGGGACAGGCACAACTCACCTGGCGACAGATACTCCAACTTGAGGTTGTCCCCATGGTCCTCAGACCCACAGCTCCTCCTGTCCTTGCTGGATGTGGTAGATTAAGTCAGGTGTTGAACATCGATATCCTGTTTGCGGGGAGTGGTTAAAAAACATCTGTGACTGGGTACTGGATGGCAAATAACCAGCTGGCATTTTGGGAATGCATCCAATGAACTCAAGGATTTTATTGAGGCTTTGAAGGACAAGGGAGGATTCACGCTTAGGAGGAAAGAAAAAGCACCACAGGGGGAAGCCATTGATAGATGATGGCCTTTGTCAGTAAGGTGGTGCGGGGGGTGGTTGTAAGAAACAAAGCACTGACCACTCTGAGGTATAAAATGGGTGCGAGACTGACAGAGTTCCCAGGAACAGGGGTGGACATGCAGCGACCTGTCGTGGTAGAGAGCAGAAAGATGAAATCTCACTGGTTTACAAGACACCAAAACAAAAAGAAGCTGGACACACTGGTGGCTGGATAACATCTGTCTTCTCAGAGTCATTCCAGGCAAAGGAATGGGTATGAGTTTCTTCTCTGGGAAGGTTTCAAGCGAGGCCTGGCAACAGGGAACAGAATCCAGAACTGGCTGACCATAACACTTCTCTCTGGGAGAGAGGGCCATTACCCAACAGGGAAGAGGAAGGGAAGATGTTATAAGAACTGCAGTGGCAACAAAAGCAATCATCCCATCCAGTGGGAGGATCGAACAAGAAGGGGAGTTGAGCACATACACTTTGCAAATCCTGCAGGGTTGGAAACAAAGGTACCAGGAGCCCTGGATACGGAGAACAGAAGGCAAGAGACACCTGTTATAGCATGTGAAAGCCCATAGTAGGAATGGTCGACATAGTCTTTGCTGAGCAACAAAAAGCCTTGGAGAGCAGGAAACATCTTTACCCAGGAAAATGAGAGCTCCGCAGTTCCTCAGCATCTGGTCCTGGTACAGCCCCTTCTGTACATCCTCCAGCAGCTCCCACTCCTCCTGCGTGAAGTACACAGCCATGGCCTCAAAAGCCTCCCAGAGCTGCAGGCACAAGCGTTTCCCCATCAGTGTCTCCTGTTCCAGCTGCCTCCAGGATCCCTTTGCATGACAGCTCTCTGTAGGCTGGGCCATGGCACACTGGGTGCAAAATCCCCCCTTATTTACTGACACGGGATGTGGGTGCAGCTGTGGACATAGGCGTGCACGTCTGCCCCGGCCCAGCTCATTGTGTTCTATGTTCTGGGCCCTTTGAGGCAGCACCTTTAGAGCCAGGCCTTACCGTACCAGCACCCCTGACAATTGGCACTGGGAAGAGGGTGCTAGTGAACACCAGCTAGGTGCGGTTGCAGCCCCAAATCACCAGCAGCTTGTTGCTCCTCCTCTCTCTTTGCTCCCCAAACACATGACAGCGCCTCTGGCTCCTCCCAGGCACAGCCCCAGTATGGATGAGCTGGTGCCGGGCCAGGTGGGTGGACTGAGTGAAGTTCTTCCCACACTCCAAGCACTGATGAGGCTTCTCCTGTGTGTGGATGCGTTGGTGCCGGGCCAGGTTGGAGGACTGGGTGAAGCTCTTCCCACACTCCGAGCACTGATGTGGCTTCTCCCCTGTGTGGACACGCTGGTGGATGGCCAGGCCGGAGGAGTCAGTGAAGCTCTTCCTGCAAATAGAGCAATGATGTGACTTCTCCCCAGTATGGATAGGCTGGTGCCGGGCGAAATGGTAGGACCTAGTGAAACTCTTCCCACACTCAGAGCACTGATATTGTTTCTTCCCTGCGTGGATGCACTGGTGCTGGGCCAGGCTGGAGGACTGGGTAAATATCTTACCACATTTGGAGCACTTATATGGCTTCTTCCCTGTGTGGATGCGCTGGTGCTCAGCCAGGGAGACAGAGCAGGTGAAGGTCTTACCACATGTGAGACAGCGGTGCTGATCCTTCCCCCTGTGCAAATA
>NW_005843098.1:0-43772 GCF_000455745.1 Alligator sinensis
GGGGCCGGGGCTGGAGGGGGTGGGAGGGGATCATTGGGGGCCCCCCACCAGGCCCCATTCCCTGCCTGATCCACCAGCCTCCCTAAGCACCCCCCAACCCCCACCCGCTCTCCTAGCCACTCAATGACTGCCCTGCCTGACCCCAGCATCATACTCACCAGCTGCTGCCAGGCCGGGGGGGGAGGAATTATCCCTGCTGTGCCCCACTGCCCCACACTGTGTGGGGGGCTCTGTTATGAGTCCCCATCCCCCACCAACTCTCCCAACCCCATCAATACTTGCCCTGCCTAGCCCCAGGTGAGTGCGGGGCATTATTTATTTTTTTAAGTGTGGAGATGCTGGGGCCAGGCTGGGCAGCCATTGATGAGGCTGGGGGAGAGGGGGGGGGTGGGGGCCGTTTGATTCAGAGAGTCATGGGGCCTGTTTGATTCAGAGATTCGGCCAATTTGGCGGGAGCCAAATCTCTGAATCAGATTTGGCCGAATTGATTCAGGACAGTGATTCAAATCACTAAATCAAATCACTGTTCCCCAAACCGGCCGAATCCAAATCCAAAGTGAATACTAGCTGCTTCGCACTGGCCTAGTAAACAACAGCAGGGAAATACATATTGTAAGTCATTGGTATTACAATAACACATTTATGTTAGTTTGACCATGACTTACTGATATTATGTACTTATGGTATTTCCTGAAACCATAAAATAACGTTTGAGTTATAACTGTAGCAGTCAGTATTTGCAGCCTTCTCCAGTAGTTATTATAGAGCCCACTTACTTATTTGAAGATACAGATTATTATATTTGAGTGAAGTATCTCAGTAAGCATACTTAACATGATTTAACTATTTTTACCAAGCCATTCAAATGTTATAAACTAGAACTGTCTTCCTAGATGTAGGATTGTTTTCTTAAGTTAGCACTGTAGCATGTTGCTCTATCCAATATTAAAAGGTACTTAAAAAAAGCTACCAATATTTCATAAAAAGTTGAATTCTGTAATATTTAGTATGGGACATTTGACGGCAGCTTGCAAAGAGATTGGTTAAGACCAATTTTCTGAAAATATTAATATTTTAAGTGCACTATACATTCACTTATAGACATATATTGTCATTATTTATTTATTACTTCAAGAGTGCTAAGGATGTACATGAGGTGACAATACTCCCTGAGGCCCAAAGCCTACAAATATTTATGCATGAGTTTAATTGAAGCCAGTGGGAATAATTCTATATAGAGATTGAAGGTTAGAGCATAAGGTTTTACAGAATTGAAGCCTACAAACATAATCCTATAAACATTGACTGTCAGGAACTACACTTACTCATCACAGGCTAAGGGAAATACCCACAGTGAAAAATTAAAAATATGTACTAGAAAATGTGTGTAGGATGGCCCCTCAAATGCTGTAGGATTCTGGCAGACCTCACACTAAAATTTAACTGCAAAAGAAATTAGAGCTGTATTAAGGACTCAACTTCTATAGATATTAGGCTTTTTTTTGCTGCCTTCAGTGCTGGTAGTTTCAGTTCTTCATTAAGTAGCCTCTCTGAAAATGAAGTCCTCATTTTGGAGGGGTGTGCACAAAACATTAAACCGAGAAATTTAACTGTTCAAATGGTAACAACAAAACTATATCTTAGCAAAACTCAAGTTTGGAAACTCTTCTAAGGATGAATCCATTAAAGCATAACTCAAGTTGGGAAAACTCATGTTAAGCATGCCCCAAAACACAAATTTCCTCACTAACCAAAGAACTTCCAGGTGTAGCTCAGCCTAAAGGCACTGGGACTGTTGGTGACACATAATCAAACACATTAGCAGGTGCAGCTTTCGAGTCCCCCTCAGGCTCCAGTAAGAACTGCTGAATCTTTGCAGTAGCAGAGTACACCTAACTTACAGGGAATCTTTAGAAATACAAATCTTTTTTTCAGGTAAGAAATTGATGCTAATTTTTTCTGTAGTTCCCTAGTTCTATAGTTTCCTGGTATGTGTATAGAAATATAGATTTGTTTAATTCCAGTGTCAAGAAATGGTGTTGAAAGGGTAAAAGTCATGCTGACAAATTTAGAGAATATTGTGAATTTATTCATCTGACTTACAGTTAGGGGGGGAAAAAGTCCATTACCCATGGAGGTCTGGATTAAGTTTTTATGTATTGGGTTCTAGTAGTGAAGGGTCAGCATTTTGACCTAAAGCTTTTATAGGCAGTAGATGTATACAACAATAAAGTTAAAATGAAGCACAGTATCCAAAATCCAGACACCATTCATATTCAAGATATAAATTTAAATACAAGTTGGGGTTCTGTGAAAGCTCTAAGAATATTCTACAGTCTACTATTTGCAAAATGTCATTTATGATTTATACATATGATTCTCTATCTTTTAAATGCATACATTTCACAGGAAAAATACTTTGAAATGAACAAAAAGGATTTGGAACGAAAAAGAAGCCAGTTCTATATGAACTAAAAAATATAATCTAAAAAGGTCAAAAGCCACCAGCATTGTTACAAGAATATGCATCACAGCAGGCAGAAAACAAGCTTTAATGCTTTAAAAATACATAGCAGAGTGCTGCTGATTTACAAAATATATTTTAATGCACATTTCCAGCACCAGCGGTACCAAAATGTGCATAGAAGCGTACCCAAAGATGTTGTAAATGCCATGAAAATACAAATCAGAACATACACAGCATCAATATTATAGCATTACATTTCAAAGCTTGCATAAAATCAGCATAAACATTATATACATACATATCAGTGTGTGCTCAAACTCATATCTTGATCCCTGTCTTCTACAAACCCTTCCTTTCTCCTTCATCATTTCTTGACTGAACTTTATATTTTAAATTCCTGAAAACCGGGAATTTGCTTCTATAACTGATGTGTGATGCACCTTGTTATGCTCTGGTATAATAGAAATAGTACCGGGTGCATACATTAGAACTTGCACAAAATTAGAATGGGTGTAACGTATTCTAGTTGCTCTTTCCTATTTCAGTTGCCATTTTAAGATATTCTATTCTTTTGTTGAAAGCCACACCGAGCCTTTGCTGGGAAGGGCAGCATTTCAATTGTATAAAAAAAAATGAAACTGTGCACATGCACTAATTGCATTTACATTATAAACTCTAAATGTTAAAAATATAATGTTCTGCATTTTATTGTTAATTTCCTTTTAGTAGTGAAGGAGTGGGACAATATGTCACTGTTCACTATCAGTGGGATGGCATATGGACAATAGGCTGAACATAGACTGAATCTTGTTCTATTTGTTTCTAAAAATAAAAGTTTTTGCTGTGTTTGATGTCATTTGGCATCCTACTTAGTCTACAGCTAATTTTGTTTCTTAATGTCATCCAATTTTAAGTGGGAGTTTAAGATAAGTTTAGCTTGTTGTAAAATAGATGAAGTATTCCTGATACATATATAGTACAAAGGGCCTGGGTTTTATTACAAGGAGTCAGTATAGATGGTCGGAACAATGGCTTGGGAGCATGTTAGAGTGGAAAACTGTAGTAGATTTGTAGCCAAATGAAAGCTTGTCATAAACACTGGATTATACAGAGGCTAGGTACAGACATTAAAAAAGCCTACAGTGGGATTGATCTCAGTAGTGAACAGAACACATTTGCCCTTTGGTGGGGTAAATCTTAGACCAGGTTCCACCATTTTTAAACCAGTCTGTGTGCGCTGAACTTTTATTCTGATATGCATATAGACTGGTTTCAGATCACTTATACCACTACAAGTATAATGGCTGTACCGAGCCAGAGAGGTCCCTCCTATTAGGCTGATCAGGGCAACTGTTGGAAGTGTCAGGAGGGTGTTATAAATTATGTTAGCTTTCCCTAGTGGTCACAACACAGAGATAGGTAAGCACAAAAGAGTCTGACCAGTCATATTCCTCACTTTCGGCTAATCCTCTCCACTCCAAATATGATACATCTACATATGCATTTGATTCAGCCTAAGTTTACTCTGGTATAAAGTACTCTGGTGTAAGCCTTTTCAGGCAGGTGTCTACAGATTAGGGAGCAGATTTGCCAGGCCAGGGCTGGGGCTCAGGAAGGCCACATGTGCTGGTGTATACTGTATGGCTGTGGCCTGGGTCCCAGGGTGCAAGAATGGCATCCAGGTGCCACATAAATGGCATGGACTTGTGGGCATGGCTGGACCAACAATTGTGGTCAGTCATGGTGATGCATTGTGCCCGCAAGGCCTTGACCTTTATGTGGCATGGATGTCCTGAACAGGTGTGCCCTTGCTCCTACATCTGGCCTGACAGTGTCTCATATATATGCACATTGGACCACACCCCCCGCCTCATTCAAACTGGTGCTGCACCTCTGCCTCACCCCATAGTGCCACAAGGTAACCAGTCTCCTCCTTGGTCCAGTTTGGGCCCCAGGTAGAGAGCATGGGCATGGGCACATCTGTGGATGAGAAGGAGGCCAGGTGGGTCCTGTGCCAGCTCTCTGGGCTCCCGCTCCGCTGTCCTGGAGCTGCTGGACCTGGGCAGATTCTAGAAGTGCCCAACACAGGGCATAGCATGGAACAGGCAGCCATGCAATAGAGGCAATGCCCCACAGCACCTGCAGGCACAGGATAGGCTGGTAGGGGTGTGCTGCAAGCAGATGGTGCTGGCCCTTTTGGCCAGAAGCTGCCTTCAGCTGGCTCTGGCGACTGACAGGCCTGATGCTGCAGTACCCTGCAGCCATACCCTGCAGCAGCCTGCAGCACCCTGCAGCTGTACAGCATGCAGTGCAAGGTAGCAGTGCTGGGGTGCTGGCAGGCATGCACAGCCATGCTGTGGCCTGTCCAGGGGGACACAGGGGTCTGCAGTGCCCTCAGACTCCCTGTCTATGAGCGCCAGGGCTCAAAATATTTGCAGGCTTTTAAAGTCTGTAGACAGGGGCTGCCATAGAGGCAGCCCAGCCCTGGGCCAAAAGAGGCTTCTAGCCTGCAGTCCTGGGGCTGGCCTCAGGCCGGCCCTCTAGTGGCTGGGCAGACCCGGGAGCAAACTTGCTCCCAGATTGATACTACACATGTGCTACTGTATTGTACTAATCCCACATAAATTTGCTACTTGCAAATTTGCAAAATGAAAGTAGCAAATTTAAGTGGGATTATGGGTTTTTACTGCATATTAAGCGCACGCATTGGTAGACACATGTGCTTACTGTGCAGTAAACTACACTAATGAGAATTACCATGTCTTGTGTAGATGTTCCCACTGGGTGAGCCTAGATGTGTGCTTTAATGCACAGCAGACTATTTTACCATGCATTAATGCATCATGTTAAAAAGTAATATTACACTAATGCACTAGTGATATTACACTAATACACTAAAATAGTCTACTGCACATTAAGCATCATTAAAAAAGCATACAAATGCACTACTATGTGTTAGCAGAGCCTAGTGTGCATTAATTTAGTACCTCACATTGAAGGTACTAAATTTTATGTGCATTAGACAAGGAGCATTAATGCATGTGTAGATACACCCAATAAGATTGTGTAGATACTGGCCATAGCTATGGGAGACTTACAGAGGATTGCTGCTCCCTTTGTGCTGCATAGAACAGTCCACAAGATTTGCCCTAGAGAATCTATGTTGTAGGAGCAAGATTCTATTCCATCTATTAGACCTGTAAAGGTAGAATCATATGTTCACTTGCAATGGTTGTAAATCATTGGAATGTTGTGACATGTTGAAGTTAGCACATATTAAAGGCAGTATTTTAGATAATGTTCACCTGAAAGGGAGCAACTTTGCAATCCCAAAATGACACATAAAACATACTGAATTGCTTGAATGTGCATTTGATCACATTCTAACTGCATTTAGTAAGTGTTAGGTTGAATGTGTGATACCACCCTAAGGGATCTTCAGCCTGGTGAAATAAAATCACACCTATGGACATTTATATACACGCTTTGGGAGTGTGGGGGGCGCTTTAATTGGGGCAGCTCTGAGAACCAGACGAATTAAAGCACCCAGAGCATCTTGAGTATCAGCATCCCTGCACTTCAAAATGGCAAAAATGGCAGTGGGGGTGCTTTATCTAAAGTTCATTGAATGAAAGTGCCCCCACCATCATTTTGAAATATAGGGATGCTGATTTATGAGATGCTGGAGGCTTCTGGAGCGTAGTAACTACCACATTCCAGCAGACTTGATTAATCTAGTCTGCTGCAATACACTATAATTACAGCACATCAGAGCGGATTTGCTGCTCATGTATAGGTACCCTAGGTGCCTAAGTCCACTTATACCCTAATAAGTAGAATCTGTCTATGTACAAGTACATTTTCAACTGAAGACTTTTGTCTGAATTTAACTAATTGTGGGTGCAACTACATGTGAAATTAATTCAAAACCATAAACTCTGGAGCAGTTTAAGCTGGAGTAAACTACTCCCAGGCTCAGTGTCTACATGTACGCATGGGACAGCAGCAATTTGAGCCAGGGAGGAGCAGTTTATGCCAGGGCTGCTTTTGCCGTGCTCTGCCCTGGGATCTGGGTGGCAGCATGAGATGGTTCAGGGCCTGGCTGGCTAAAAGTGTGGAGCTGTGTGGCTAGGCGGCAGGCAGGAGTCTGGCCCCCCACTGGCTGGGCTGAGTAGGTGCAATTTATGCCTGCGGTCAGTGTCTACATGTAAATTTAATCAAATGTAATTACTCCACCGTAATGTAGTGCTGTCCCCAACAGTACTGTCTTGAGGCAGTGTTAATTAGTTTACTGCAGCGTAATACCATCGCATGTGTAGATGGCCATGCTTTAGTCCACAGCTAATTAGTCTACTCTGCATTAAAGAAAATGTGTAGATGTGGCCTGTTAGTATTACTGATGGGTCATCTCCTGTGTTGCAAAAGCACCTGATTTACACTGGAACAAATTGCTATAAACTTGAAAGACTGGCTTATTTTATACCTTCAGTGCCCTGCTTGTGCTGAAAGGGTACCAGAGTCTGGAATTTATTAGCCGCCTTAGAGAGGGTGATAGCTGACGGATCATCTTGGTGTCACAGGGAGTCATAAGGGAGCCAATTTGGCTCAGGAGAGTGAAGGGGAGGATTTTAAGAGCTTTTTCTCAGCCAAATCTCTCATTTATCATTTGACTTTTCTCTCCTCTGCCTGTTCGAAGTGACTGGAACTCAAGCAGAGGTGAAAGCAGCATTACCAGTTCTATCCTATCCCCTGCAGAGATGGACAAAGGTCTCTTCCACTGGAGTCATCAGTATTGGCTTGACAAAATATAGTACATTTAAACTTTAGTAGGTGGAGAGATATCTCTAATTCCTTCTCAAATAAGTAACATTACTAGCAAAACGCAGTGTATCAGTTAGCATCTTTTTAGTCAAACTGACTTGGAAAAAAGTCTCTCCAACACCCATGACGCCTCATAAAATATGAAAGTTATGTTTTACTTTTTCAAAATATTTGGTATTCAGCTTAATATCAGCTACTCAGTCAGGCTTGTTTTGCTGAAATAAGTAGCGACCAGTTGGCGAGGCTTGTTATAAAATCTGAAATTCAGATACTGCTTTTCATAATAGTCACTTTCCAAGCAAGTAGCTAGAGTAGTACTGTTCACTCATTGCTGAAGAAAAGAAACACATGCAGACTGAAGTGACATACTATGTAGCTCAGATGTGAAAATACCAATAACAGAAAAGCTGCTGCAGACAGAAAGATAAAAAGAACTTGCTGAGGGTCCTACTGCTTGGGCTTGCCAAATTCTTGCCTAAATAAACTATTGTCTGGTGGAAAAAAAGGATAAAAAAGCAGGCAAGTCTAGTGGCAGGTCAGAAAAAAATAGGAAAAAGTGTGATATGCGACTCCCCTGCCCCTGTGTTCAACGGCATCTACAAATTAGGAAATGTGTTATGTCCAACTGCTCACGCCACACAGATATTTTGTACAGCTTGAAGAAAAACTGCATTTTATATCACTTATATGGCTGGTCACTCAACTTGACAGGCATATCCCAAAGCAGATTTTTTCAATGGGAGAAATAGGGATCGAAATAAAAATATATCTACCAAGAGAATAATTGATTCTGAATGGGAAAAAAAAATCTGCCCTCAGTGCTATCAGTTGACTGATAAATCATAGATCAAAATCCCTTCTATAAAATATTGAAGTAAACCTTATACTCCTCAGGCATAGACTGGCACTTTAATGATTTGTGCATACTAAAGACCATTTGAATCCAGAATAAATTCAGAATGCTGTCCTGGAGTCTGATTTCATCTCAACTTCATGCCCATTTGCTCATGGTAACTCCACTCACACTGTTTCAAAAATACTTTTCTTTGAATGAGCTGGAGTTTCATTTAAGAATGTTAAATGCATATTTAAGAAGGTAATTAAATATGCGAGGCACAGGAATCTATGTTAACAGAACGGCTTTTTTCCCTTTACAATGACTGCACCACTATAAATAGTCTAATAATTAATGTGCAAGGTCAATATATCATACAGCTAACCTCTACAGCCTACAAATCCTCTTCAGCATCCCATTGTGTCTATAGACATCTTGTTTTCTGGAATGAGAGATTTGGAAACTTCTTATGGACAGCAAAATTATGTCCCCTCTGAACACAACTGGAGGCCAATTCAAAAATGACATGCCTCATCTTTCCTAATAAAAAAATGTGCAAACGTATGCAGGTAGAACATATCAAGCAGATAATGAATTGCTGTCAAGATTGCCTTACTAGTGACGACGGCTGTAACCAATGTTGTGACAAATTTGCTTGGAGATTCAGGAGTCCTTAATGTTCCCCCAAAGAGGAAGTCAGTACATGTTTGTTTCATATAGGTGATGTTTGCAAAATATAGGTGATGCTTGCAAAATATTTAGTTGTTTTTTATTCTTGCAGTGACATTTCTCCTTGGCATCAGAGTGAAACATAAAGTTTTCCTTTGTTGGTTCATAAGATAAATAAAAATAAAGACAAAAACACATTAAAACATTATTTTTAACGTAGGCTTCTCACTAAACCATATTTTCTATTCCTACCATTTTGCAAAAGATACTGCAACCTATTCAATATACCCCATATACCCACACGAATATTTTTGCACTAGTAAATTAATTTCTTTTGTTAGCAAATGTATTTTTTGGCATAAAAGCAACTGTGTAAGAAAAAGCCTATGGATTATAAGGTGTTAAAGAAAAGAATGGTTCTTGAACTAGAAAAGAAAGGTGGTAGGATGGTTTTCAGAATCTGTCTGAAATATAACTACTTTAATGGCCAGATTCTGGCAAATTAAATCGCTGAACTTTGCCTTAGGCAAACTGGCTTAACAAAGAACGTTAACAGCCTTATAATGACAGAATAGAGGGTAGGATAGGGAGGAGAACTCTATTGTGTCATTAAAACAGCTTGATCTAACATAAACTCACACTGAAGAGCCCTCTTAAGGCACACATTGTTATTGCAGAGTTAAGATTGTTTGGGTGCCTTTACAATGAATTTTTACTTAGCAGAACTAACTTAGACTTTGAATTTCCTGGATTTATAATACTTGATTCTGGGATAACAGTCACATTCCTGTAACAACAGTGGATGTCACTAGTTTGGACACTAATATCCCACACGATGAAGGCACAACTGCTTAGATTTTCAATTACAATATATTGCACAAATCATCCAGCTCATCTTCACCCATAACTACTTCACTTTCAACAACCAACATTTCTTCCAAGTCATGGTTAAAGCTATGGGCACAAAGATGTCCCCCACCCCACCAAGAGGACAACCTCTTCATGAGCCACCTCAGAGAGGATTTTTTCAAAAACTGCACTACCAAACCATGCATTATGCCTACATTACATAGATAACATTTTAATCCGTTGGACTGAATACCTTTACTTGCTTATTGACTTCTGCTGCAGGTTTAATAACTGCCGCCCCACTCTATTAGAGAACAAGATTGAGTCTTTAAAGAGACACCCAAATACTCCACTTCAACCTAGTACAATAAGAAAACCCCACTGTTCCCTACCATCCCACACTTGAACCAATTAGAAGGATCATAAAATTGAAGCCTTAAAGGACTAGACCTTAAGAGAGAGGTTCCCAGTGCCCACTGTCTCTGTCCACCCTCCCACATCTAGCTCTTGGCTTTCAAACAGTCCTCTAACCCAACTCATTATCAGAAGTAAACCTCCTGCTGATCAACAGGCACCTCATGGGACCCAGCCCTTAACAATAGATGCAAGACCTGTCAGCTCATCTCTACTACCACAGCAGTCCTCAGGAAACCATCAGTACTCATAGATCAGATATAGGTCTATCCAAAAATGTTGTATACCATATAGGGCAACAAACACCCTCATGGAAACTATGTGGGTGAAACCAGAGAGAAACTATACAACAGAATGAAGAATCCCTGAAAAAGATAAAGGACAGACACATTAAAACACAAGTAGAACACTTTTCACAGAAAAAATCACTCCGTCTAACTTCATATTTCTTATGCTCAAAGGAAATCTACAAAACACCTTCAGAAGATGAGCCTGGGAACAAAAATTAATTATTTTACTGGATGCTAAAAAACAGGGATTTAACATAGACAATGCCTTCATGGTCCATTATAACCTACTTGATACTCACTAAATTTTGGACTTCAGAGGAGACAACAGCCTTCCAAATAATCTTGTTCTTCCACTGTCAGGTTTTTACTGCATCTCTGTTGTTTGTTGGCTACTTGATAATTTCTTTTCTTTTGATTTTATTTACATATGGAGTTTCACACAAGTTTTTGTTCCTTGTGCTGCTTAGCTCTGTTCTGTCTGGTTCTTTCCCAGAGACCTGAAGGAGGAGCTTGTCTATGTCTACCCCAGCCATACAGTTGATTTAATGAAAGATATCACCCACAAAAACTCTTGCCTCTTGCAGCATCCCTATAATGCATTTTGCCCTAAATTACTAACATGTATTTTCAACCTTAACTCTATTTTAATGCATTTTTTTTTTTGTCTGGGAGTACATTTGAGGCCACATTCTCTTCTGGTATAATTGGTGCTGCTTCAGCTTTAGATAGATCTGTAACGAAATCTTGGGAAAAGTAACTGAGATTTCGTATCTTGGCAAGTAACCTTTTGTGAGAATGTTACAAGGCTGAGCTATATGAAAAAAGGACTTGCTACAGATCCATCTTGAGCTGCCAAGACATTAAAGGGTTTCTATTGGGTTTCTATTGGCAAATACAACATTCGGGCCCTGGAACTATCCATCAACTTTCTCTGTTTTTAGATAGATCTGAATCCTTCTGGACTTGGGGGTAATGCTGACAAGTTCAAAGTATTGCAGCCTGCCCCAGAGAAACCTCATCCCAACTGAATTGCTGTTTTCCTGCTTCTGTTCCTGCTGTGCTCTTTGAAGAGCAATATTATGTATGGTTTTTTTGGATCCTGGCCATTCTGAATATACCTATCCACTATGTCAATCAGTCTTTCCTTCTACTGGTTTATGTTTTTTGCTCTCTTCAGGAGACAATCCATTCTAGCTTTAATTAACATTCCTTCTCTTAGTATCAGAAACAGGTTGTTTTTTTATCTTTCTGAGTATGGAGGAGGAGCACAAACAGAAAATATGAATACCTGTAGACTGTATACATGGGGCAGTATTTTTTCCTTGTCTTCCTGAATCTGAAAAAAATCATACTTACTGCTTTCAAAGATATTGCCAGATATGTTAGTCTTTGTGCAGTAGCTCAACAGTATTTCAAGATTAAATGCATATTTTTTGCATAGGAAAATATCATGAGTGGCTTTTCCATTATAAAAATGCTTCTGTACATCTAACTTCCAGGCATCAATTTTTTTGTATGTGCAATATTTTTTTCCTTTATACTCACAGCTGGCACTTTTGTGTAGTATTCAGCAGACATGGGGAAAGACCTTGTCATGGTTCTACTGCTTACAATTCCCAATACTGTGCTAATGTGTTCCTTCTTCATATTGCTGGAAAGGTTATTTATTGCTAAAGCTGCCATGAGAAGTAAAGCCAGACTTTACATCTCAGATGAGAATGGGTAGCATGACTTGTTGTCATGCAGAATCTGATTCCAGATTATTCCATGTTGTAGCATCATTTGTAAATCCTTACGCATACAAAAAGTGAATATGGTCAGAGATGAGACAAACTTTGGTGTACTTAATATACGTTTCCTTTTTTTCCACTGAAGCTGAACTTTCCATCTTATGGAAGCTACAGTGGTGTATATGTGTTTGTCACTGTCTGCATTAATGGTTCCTTACATGTTTCAATAAATTATATTAATATTAATTCCTAGAACTGTTATAAATTTAATTTCTTAAACATGACATGCATTTAGAAGTGTTCTTACTAGGAAATAAGGTCAGTAAATAACTTAGAGCCTTAAGAAATATAAGGCACTTGGGCTCAGCTTCAGACACACTTCCTTCTGGTTATTGAAAGCCCTCATTACAGTAGTACCTGATCGCCTCACAATCTTGATTTATTCTCACAGTATCACTATGAGGTAAGGAGCTGGCACTCTCCCTGTTTCACAGACTGAGAAAGGAGAAACAAAGAGATTGAGATACAGATCCAAGCTGCCTAAAGTGAAACTGAGCATCTATAAAGTCTATAGGCATACCAGGTTTTGATCTTAACATTCCCATGTATAAACTTCTGCTTTTGCAGCTGCCCACAAGTCCTCTAGGCTTGACAGAACTGAGCACTAAGGTGCTTCATTCACACGTAAGCCCCATCAGGATCAACAAAACTAGGTATTCCCCTACCACTCACTTGAGCGCTAAGGCTTGATCAGTAGGTGTTCTCAGACATACCTATCAAATATGACTTAGCTACTTGGTGTACTTTGTAGCCATGTTGGTCTGAGACAATTTTTTGTATGTCTTTTTGTCTCAGACCAACACAGCTACCAAGTACACCCCTGAAACATGGAAGATGCCAAATTTTAGCTGATTTTGGATTTTAAACTTCATTGCAGAACAAGGGCATTTTTTTTACCTCCGTGCCTGCCATCTTACACCTCCAGGGAAGGAATTCTACCTGATCAACACATGCACAGTGACCACACAGGGCACATGGCATCAGATAATTAGGCCAACACTTTTTTTAGCATTTGAACTATATTGCTGTTCAAATAATAGCATACAGACATGCATTTTTTTTTACCATCATAGCTTCCGAATGGTAAGGCAGGGAGCTACCATCTTCTCTAAGCCCTCTCTGCCACAGCTACATTTTAAAAGAAAATAGAGCTTAATCATGTGTGTGCAGGAGTAAATCTAAGCTGACTCCTATGTGAAGGCATGAAGACTTGAGCAAAGTGCCACTAGAGAAAAGCTGGATTCAAGGCATCAAGGCTGTCCTCAGCGTTTGTCTAACAGCTGCCTTAGGTAGCTTCCTGTTAAGCATGCTCTTTTTTGTCCATCCCATTTTAATTCTTCTTATGTATCTTAGGCTAGACTTTGGATCTGAACTGTGTTTCCATTATGGGGGGACATCCATCTAAAAGACAGAGAGGGCGCATCTACACATGTTGCTATGGCGACGTTGTTACTGCGCTGTGAATTAGTACTTCCCTTTGGAAGTACTAAATCATGGCGCAGTAACAGCTTGTACTGCACTACATGTGCGGTGCATGGTTATTTAGCAGTAGTGGCATGTTATAAGTGTGTCAGTATGGTGAAGTTGCTGCTGGTTACATGTAGATGCCAACAGACGCTACGTTGCCATAGCACGTTGCTATGGTGATGTAGCATCACATGTAGATGCGCCCAGATTGTAGTACTTATTTTTGCAGCACCTAAATTTCTTTGTTGCCATTAGCCAAAGTGATTAGCCTAAAATCACAGAGGGAGGGAGCCTCAAACAGCAGATTGAAATTAGGTCAAAGTCTTTGGCTACAGCATGAGATCATACCATGAGCAAAGGCACCAGAATGTGCTATGAAATAAAGGCCAGAGGTGCCTGGAGTTTTTCTTGTGCAAAACCAACTCCACATTTACAATCATATTTCTTGGATTAAATAAGAAACATTTGTTGAAGTATGATGATAATAAACCGGCCCTGAAACTGCAGGCTGTTTTCAGCCCTAGCTGTGCCTGCTTTCTCCTCAGATCTGAAGAACGCACATTTGTAAGTCTATTTCAACCATGCAGTTGGTCCAAAAAGATATCTCCCACAAAAATCCATGTTTCATACAAAATTTAATCAGCCAAGTCCATAAGAAATTAGGAAAATGTTTATCCTGAATGGATACGCATTTGAAAGTCATAATATTTTTGTATAATCTTAATTGTGGGAACTGATAAGGACATTCTGCACCTGAACTGGTATAATCATTTATACCAGTGTAAGGTGAATGAAAAGTGATACCATTTTGAATTTTAACTCCACTTTTTACTCATTTTCAAGTGGTATAAGGGACCACACAGGGCACATGGCATCAGATAATTAGGCCAACACTTTTTTTAGCATTTGAACTATATTGCTGTTCAAATAATAGCATACAGGCATGCATTTTTTTTTACCATCATAGCTTCCTAATTTTGTGTATGCCAGATTCCATGGAATTCCTACCTTCACAGAATGAACAGAGAATGAGCAAGGGCTGTTGCTTCATCCAGTGTAAACCTTGCAAACTGCAACTTACATGGGCATAGAAAAAGATGCACGCTATTACATGCAATATATTGTATACAATTGTACTGCATTGTACACAATGATTTTAAACATTGTATTGCTGACATTCATGCATCTCACTGCATATACAACCAGGCCATCATTAGTCCAACAGTACATGTCTCAGAGCAAGAGAAAACATCTTAAATAATGCAACTGTAGAAAACACTGAAAGTGTAAAAATTCTAGGGGTGCACCAATAGAGATTTTGGGGGTCGATACAATAACCGGTTTTTAAGGAGTCATATCAGCCAATAGCAATCTGATTTTTGATCATGCTCTCCTGGATGAGTGGTGAGAGCAGCAGCGCGAGCTGCCGGGAGAGCAGATGGGCTGCTGAATGAGCTGCACCCGGACCAGCGGCATGCAACAGTGGGAGCCTCTGCTCCCCTCCCCGCACCCCTCAAATGAGCCATGGCTCTGTCCTGCGTCTGCCCTCCCCTGCCCTGGCTAGAAAGCACCTTCCCCAGTCCCAGGCCCACTCCTCCCTCACTGCATGGGGCATTCATCTGCCCCCATGCCCCTTCCCTCCCCACGCCCCACGCCCCTTTCACCACAACTGACTTACCGGCTGCACACAGCTCTCCACACTGCCAGGCTGGGCTCCTTGCTACCTGCATACTGCGCTGTGGCTGCATCTGGGCACAGGCA
Organism: Alligator sinensis; assembly: GCF_000455745.1. NCBI lineage: Eukaryota > Metazoa > Chordata > Crocodylia > Alligatoridae > Alligator > Alligator sinensis. The sequence continues at coordinate 15,364 of NW_005843098.1, forward strand.
TTTATTGGCCAAATTATGGGCCACATCAGGCCGATTTCTGATATAGTCAATTTTCTTTATATCGGTGCTGATCCAATATCAGACTGATGTATTGGTGCATCTCTAAAAATACCCTTTCTTTGCATAATTATGTTCTATTATCAAGGCCTACAACCTCCAAGTATTATTTCAGCTTCCCAGTCATACATATATCATATATCTCATCTTGAGAGATTTCATAATTTAGTGTTTTAGTTTATCATCTGTGAAGGACCAAAAATTGCCACTTTGGATCTAAAGCCACTGTAACTTTGGGAAGAATTCCACACTTGAGGAGAACACCTTAAATATTTGCAATTTTCTTTTTCTTATTGGGAACTGTTTGTTCACAAGTTCAGAGATGGACTGGTGAGCAATTTTACAGTGGGAGAACAGGGGCAATTTCTGACATCACTGGAGCTACACCAGTTTATATAAACAGAGAATTTGGTACTATATCTTTAAAGGGTTTCTGTTTTATTGAGCAGTGTGTGTGCAAGTTCTATAATGGTTAACACTAATCTTAAGAGGATATATACTTCAATATTGTTTAAACATTATGGATATCAAATAGGTGAATGAAAATTAGTACAATACTACCACATTCTAAAGTTTGGTCCACAATAATTTCACTTGCAATGTCTAAGCTGTTTCTGAGACACAGACATCCTTACAGTATATCTTTTTATTTGATCCCTATACCAGTTCTTTCATACTTGATGATTCAGCATTTTATCTGTAGTTGTACCCTCTGGTAGTATTGTAGCTGCTGGATTGCAATGAAACAATGAGATGCTCCAGTTCAGAGCTATGCTAATGCTGACAATTGATTTAGCATTGTAAGCTGCCTCAACAGTGCTGGGTGGTTTTTTGTTTGGAGATTTCAGTAGGGAGTTATTTTAAGAGATATACTTCTTTTGTTGGGGTAAAAAAGCACAGTTTGTCTTAATTATCTCTGACGTTTCAAACCACATACCAGGCACTTCCTCCAGGGACAGAAACAAACCAGACTCCTCCTGAAACCAAGTGTGAAATGAATAAATAGAACTCCAGTTGCTCTAATGGCACAGTGCGGTTTCTATTTTTACTGTGGGGAAAAACACTGTCTGGATTGTTTTTTTTTCATCCTCAGAGGAAATACAAGGTATTGATAGGTGAAATATTGTGGACAATTGAGAAAAGAAAAAAGCTGGTCTTACAAGCAGTGTTTGGTAGGTACTTGGTTGTCCAGTATTTCCATTCTGAGAGTTTAGTTTTTCTCAGAGGAAAGGGAGGGAACAGAGCAGCTATGCATTATGAACCAATGCTGCCTCTCTCTGCTTACAGACTCTGGAATGCACCAGCAATTAGAAATTGTTCTGAAGCTATTTCACCATTATCTCTATATTTTAATATATAGTTTAACCTTTTAATTGAATATTTTTTAATGAAAGCTTTAGCTTTGGTACCATTATGTCACATCAGTCCAAAGACCTTAGGTCATGTCTTATGAGATCTTATCATAGGAACATGTGTTGCAATGTGAAAACAATTCTGTTTCATGATCTTATGATAGGAATAAAATGTAGGCAGATCATTATTGTAAATATGGGTTTTGTAAATTAAAACAAAACCTAGGACTATTTTTCTATGTAGCAAGAATAACTAATTGTCAGATTTTCATTTATGAAGCTCCTCTCCAGAATCCTCTTGTAGTTTCAGACTGCACTGATTTAGGTTAAAATGGTTTGTTAAACTTCTGTCTCAGATCCCCTCCATATTCAAGTTAACTCCTAGTCTCCCAGCATCCCAGGATACTTTGCACCTTCCCCGAGAACTCCTTACAGGGTAAGCGGGCTAGCCTTGGCCCAAACTGTCTGCTCCAGCCATCAGGGAGGCATGCTCCAGCTCTCCCCAGCTTGTGGTCTGGGCCACTTCAGGCATGTGGCTGCATGTCTGGAATCAAAAGTGAATGTCTGTTCACTTGCCTATTGGTTCAATCTATGCCATTTAGATAGATTGAAAAGATTGTATTGATTCAGCCTTGGGTTTTCTGACGGTCTGTACCTAACCCATAAACCGTGCTCACTTAAGCCAGCAGAGGGATATGCCTGTCTGACATTGTGTGCTCACCTAAGATCTGCCCTCTGATGAATATAGAATCTCCAGTGAGATAGAACTGATCTACACAGCTCTGTGTCACCTTTCTTCAATTTCTGGCAAAGGGTGTGGTTCAAGCCAGTAAAGTTAGCCAGTTGGGACAGAGTGCTGTTGTGCTTCAGTAATCTGAGACTGTCAAAAAGGCCCCTTGAGGGATGTTGAAATCACCCTTGATTTAGAACAGACTGCAAGCCAAGCCCAGTTCAGCCAAATCCTAGGAGTGGAACTGTCAGTTTCCAAGGCTGTAAATATGTCATCTTCCATAAGCATTTCATTCAGTAAATTCATTCTAAACCCACAGGGCATTGCTGATAGTGCTTAATGATGTTACCAAATTCTATGTAAAAATCTGCAAGAGTTGGCAAAAAATGGACATGCAGAAAATGTATACTTTGTTCTGAATCTGCTTTAATAGACTAAAATTCAAACAAGTTTCCAAAAGATGCTGTTTGCAAACTTTCTCCCCAGACTCTTGTGTGCACATCTGAATTCTAATCTCATGGGGCGGTGTAAACACCCCAAATCATGGAAGAGATGATCAGATGTGAAATGAATAAAATGCAAAAGATAATGCCTAGCTTTGAAAGATTCATTGCCTCAAGACAGAATCTCAAGAAGAGGTCTATAATTTCCACTGGGATAGATATAAGCTTTAGTTCTCTAAACACTAATATTTACGGGTCATATTTTTTTAACATCAAAAACAATGTAAAATTAATAAAGGGAGAAAGATGGTTCTTGAAGGCAAGAATGCCACTTCAGGTTAGTGCTTTAGATACAATATCTTATAAAACTTAATTTACAGAAGTCCCCAATATAATACAGTCATGCCATTTTGTCACCAAGATTTTTGCTGCCCACTGATAAGGAAATCATGACTTTACAACCTTTCATTCTTTTATTGAATTGCTATTCAAAGACTGGCTGCAATAAAACTGTAGTCAAATGTAACAATTTTCACACATAATGACCTTGATTCCAGTATGAGGTTAGTTATAGGTCAGAAGTGAAAATGAGTTTGTTGGTCATAGTCTATTCTTTATTACAAAGCTACTATATAATTCAACACAGTTGTCTCTGTTAAAAAGTTGTCTGTGAAAGGTGAGGTATTACTGTGTTGCCCTGTGGGGTCAGGCCAACTCTCAGGATCTCAAAATTGCACTGTTAGATGGGGCGGTGTGACACAATTGCACGTATACAAACACACAAATCAATTAGGTGCACACACACACACACACACACACACACACACACACACACACACACACTACCAACTCAGGCACATACACATCAAAGATTACCAGCGTAGGCATGTGCTTACCTATCACCAATTCAAGCACATACACACTTTAGTGATAATGACATGAAATCATACACAATACACATATACATAGACATATACACACGGGTTAAACACTGACTCGGGTGACAGTGTGTGTGTGTTGTTGCCTGTGGTACCTATGCATGGGGTGCTTGGTAACTAAAGAGCAAGTGGCAGAAATCAGGAGAGAAGGCAGTGGGGACAAGGCAATAACAGTGGCAGAGATCATGGGAAAAGGCAGTGGGGATAAGGCAATAGCAAAGAAAGATGGGTTTGCAGGCAGAGAGGAGCTCCAGACGGCTGGAGCCACAGGAGCATGGGACAGGTGTTGGAGGTGGCAGTGAGCCAGAAGCAGGAGAGGGAGAAATGAGACAGAAGTTAGAGGGCCGAGGAGCAAAGATTGGAGCAGGGTCAGAACCATAGTAAAGCAAAACCCAACTCAGGGGTCCAAATAACAGTCTTATTAAATGAACACTATTCTGTACAGCTTGGTTCCCTCACACACTCACACAATGGTAGCAGGAGAAAGAGACTCAGTGGAAGGGTTGGAGTCCAGGTAGGGAAGAGAAACAGAGTCCAAGTCCTTGGTTGAAGAGAGGGTGGGGGTGATAGCTACCTATCCTGGGCTGTGAGTTAATCCTCAATGGCCAGTCGGGGTCTTCTCCAGTAAGGTGTTGTCCAGAGCAGGGTCGCTGGCAGGGCGCCTGGGTGGATAGGTGGTGTGGCATGGTGCTGGTCCAGATGGAGAGGGCATCCCAAGAAGTCAGCTTTCACTACCCCTTTTTATGGGGCAGACTATCTATGATCTCCTATGGGGAGGGCATGGCCAGGCAAGGTCAGCCCTGTTCCAGAGGGCTCTAGATGTTCTTACTGAGCACGTGCAGCCTTGGCACAATGGTGGGTTGCCTCATCTTTTGTTTCTTGAATGTGGAGGGTGGTTCCAATGGCTGGGTCATTGGTCCAGGTATTGGTTTTGATGGTGGGGTGATTTAGTAGGGGTCCTGCTATCATTGTTTCACTCATCCATTCACTCTTTTGCTTCAGGCATTCAAGGAAAACCAATTTACATGGGAGAGGTTACAGACTTAAACATGAGTCATAATTGCAACATACTTACACAACAGGGCATGGGACAAGATGCGAACCTGACACACAAAATTGAATACTTGACATCACTCATGCCAACCCACATTGCAGGCCTAAATCATACAATATTAACATAGAGACAAGACACAATAACCATACGGTGTAATACATTACAGTAATTCAACACACAACAGTAAAACACTATTACAATAGTTCATGGTTACTATCACAGAGTTTCAACTTAACTTATATATATATACCCATAGGGAATAGAGGAGGGGAGAGAAAAAGGCAGAAATAATGGGGGAAAGGGGATGTCATATTTCTAAGTAAAATAAAAGAAAAACTGGTAGGTTTGGCTACAACTAGTCAGGAATAAGGTATTTCCAGAGCTGTGAGACTAGTTTGCCAGTATCTGCCTATATGCTACAAAATATGTCATTCTTATATAAATACCATAAATTATTTTACTGTTGAATTTTGGAAGATTACCTTAGTATATGACACTTTAAAAAAATTATGTGCACTTTGGTTGCTCAATTATTAAATCATTTAAAAAAAAATTAAACATTCTTAGAAAAGTTGGATCAGATGCAAGGAAAAATTATTGTCAGATTTCAAATTAAAATGTAACGGAGTCAGAGTGACAGGGCACTTGTACATGTGATGAGGGTGGCCAGGATCTGGAACGGGCTTCCAAGAGAGGTGGTGCTATCTCCTAGTTTGGAGGTCTTCAAGAGGAGGCTAGATAGGCACCTGGCTGGGGTCATCTGACCTTGGTCCTCTTTCTTGCCAGGGGCAGAGGGTCGGACACGATGATCCATTTTGGTCCCTTCCGACTGTACAGTCTATGAATCTATGAATCTATGAGGGTTTAGTCCTCAGGGTTTTATTCTTTATCCCCTAAATTAACACAGTGGGTTTTTAATTGAAACCCACCATTTCAATTTTTCTGTCACATTCTGGTGTGGGCCTGATCTTTTTTTTAATTTCTAAGAGCCAGGAGCCCTGGTCCTTCCCTTTATGATGACAGTGTTCCCCAGGGCCATGTGGGCAGGCTGCTAGCAGGCTGGGCACTGCCCCAGCTCAGAGGTAGCACCTGGCCCAATCCAACTCTTCCTCAAGCCTGCCCAGGAGCAGTGCCCAGCAGGATTCCAGTGGGTGGGCTTGGGAAGGAGTTGGATCAGGATGGGTGCTGCCTCCAAGCTGGGGCAGCACCTGGCCCACTAGCAGCCTGCCCAGCTGTCCCCAGGAGATGCCACCACCATGGAGGGAAGGACCAGCTCTCCCCCCACCCCTCCTCCCTGGAGCTCAGAGGCCGCTCGCCCCTCTGGCAGTTCAGCAGTTTGTCCCCCAGCCACAGGAGAGGCGGTCAGGCTATGCAGAAAAAAAAGAAAGGATCAGGCCCTTTTCTGCTCATGCCTCCAGCAGGCTCCTGTGGCTGGTAGGATAGCTGGGGCTGCTTGAGAATAGATTGGCTTGCCTCTGGTGCAGCACAGGAAGGTGACAGGAGGGTAGCTGGGTTTGCTGATGGCTGGAGAAGGTGGTGGGGATGGTGCATGGGCCACTGGAAGCCTGGATGAGGTTCAGGGAAACGTTGGATCAGGCACCTCTGACCTGGGGTAGCACCCAGCCAGCTAGTAGCCCGCCCAGGCTTCCAGGAACCCTTTGCACCTTTCCCGCCACCTTCTATGGCCACCAGGAAACCCAGCCACCTTTCTGCTGCCCCAGGGGCAAGCCATCCCATTCTCAGGCAGACTCAGGTGTCCTGCCAATCACAGGAGACTGCTGAAGGCAGAAGCAGTGAGGGGCCTGATTTTTTTTTTCTGCAGAGCCTGTCGGCCTCTCCTGTGGCTGGAGGGTCAACTGATAGCTGCATCATTGCAATTTGCAATGTTGCAAACTCATTTAAAATCTCCAAAACTCTTGCACATGTACAGTGTCATACCATTAAGCCACACAAAGTGACATTTTTGTCATGTGTATATGGTAGTGGCATCACGTGTACAAGTGCCCATAGAGTCTGAACTGAAATGGAAGCAGGTGAACAACAGCTATCACTTATATTAATAAAAATCTATAACAGACAATGATTATTATCCAGCAAAGACTATAAAAGGTTTACAGAAAGCCTTTTAAACATATGTCTCAGGCTTTTCTTGCCCTTATCTTTTATACATCATTGAAATAGCCATTTCTTACAGATCTGGCTACCATTATATTGTCACAGTCAATCCATTTTCAGACTATGCACGGTATAGTGTATTCTTAATGAGGATTTATTGTCAGGGAGCTTTCTCCTCTTTCACTCCCTTCCTCCCAGAACACAATTCACAGCTTGCCATAATATATTTTTTTAAAAGAGCATCTGCTTCCCCCTGCTCCTAATAGCTCTATGAAGCAGGTATTAGGACTATACTAATATAATCCAACTTTATACTGCAAGTCAGTGACAAAGATAGGAACAAAACATAGAATATCTGACAATCTGTCCTCATCTGTAACTACTAGATATATTACCTCCCAAAAAGCCTTATCCAAAGCCCATTAAAGTTCAATTCAACTGGTTTGAAATCATACCTTAAATTTAGTGTTTTTCCCCCCTGCATTCTGGAGAGCTCAGTTCAGTCAAAATTTGACATGAGGTTTCAACAAAAAAAAAAAAATTCTGATGGAAAGCTACTTGCAGAATTTATATATTCTAGGTTGTTTTGGGTGGGAGGTCACCTATTGTAGAATTTTAAGTATATACAAATTATTTTTTCTAACCTGCATCTTTCTACCTAAGTCTCTTTGAAAGGTGATATGAAATTGCTGATTTCAAATTCCACAAAAACACTACGTAAGAATTATATCACATGATGTCTCAAGAGTGTTGAATGATTTAGAGTTACAAAAGTTTGATAAGTTTTGAAACATGTACATTTCTGCCTGAAAAGAGAAAGTGAGTACAAATTTTTGTTATGGTCACTGAGTCTTCACTACATACGGGGTAAAACTTTCTGTAACTCTTCTCTCATAGCTGCTTAATTTTAGGAAACATCTCGTAGCTTGCTTTTTGATTTCTTCATGATCATTATTTACTAAGCTCCACTACACAAAAAGTTAGAACTGAAAGACAGATTAATAATTCATACATCTATTATAAAAATCTGTAAATTGTATTCCAAGCAATGTATCTGTTACCTAAAAATAAGAAGACAGACACAGCATGGTAACAATTTAGAATATGGAGCATTGCACTGCAGGAAGTTTCCCATTGAGATGACTTTGGTTTAGATGAAAGTCTTAGCTATCTAACTTCTTTGATTGAACAGTTTCATTTTTAAAGTAAACACTACAGTATATTCTCTGAATATTGCCAATCTCCTGGAATGTCAATAATATGTTCTGACAAAGCCAAGGTGAGAAGAAAGGTTAGTTTGAGAGTATGCACAATTCACCTTAGGAAAATTAAAGTGGATTTTCTTAGTCTGTTTCTGATATATTATTTGCCTGAAGACTAGCACTATTAGCAATCTTTTCTATGCTGGAGAAAAAATGTTTTGTAGATATGTATACATTTTAGCTCAGAGAAAATCCATATTGAGTAACTTTAACTATCAAGCTTATGGGTAACTTCAAAACACTTAAGAGAAAATTCACACTACCATCTTAATTCTCTTGGTAATGGGGATGCTGATAGAGGCCAAATTCAAAATTAGTGTAAGTAAATAGATTTATATCAAACTTGAAGTCAGATTTAGTTGGTAAAAGAACCCATAGGGAAGACTAAAGACAGCTTCCATTAATAAAACTGATTTTCCTTTAGTCATAGTCACAATCCTTAGAACTAAACTCACTTATTTACTCCCAGACTATACCTTTGGGAGGTATAAAATGAAAGACAAAGGGAAATTGTAACTTTGTAGGAATCAATAGCAAAACTCCAATTGGCTTCAGTGGGTCCAGGATTTCATCCACGATATTTTAACACTTCCCTGCCATTAACTTTTTGAGAAAAAAAAAACACCTAATTTGGCTCTGTTATTAATATACATATATCAGATACTGCCTTTAATTATATGACCACAAGCATATGCTGCCCTGGAGAGGTGAATTCTATTCCTGCCTTTGTCATAGATTTCCTTTGTAATTCTAGGCACATCATTAAATTAAACTTTTCACAGGTAGTAATTGATTATTTGTTCCACATTTCCTAGATACCCAACTTGAGTCCCCAGGTTCTGACTTGTGGAGGCTCCAATTGCTCAAGCCCTAGGTTAGTGGATATTTTTGGTTGTACCTTAGTTTCCTATCTGGAAAATGTGGATAACAAAACTGCCTTACCACACACGAATGTTTTGAAAATAAATCCATTACTATTTGTGAAGTATTCTGATCCTGAAGTGATGTATCCCATTCAATGCTCATTTAACAGAAAGTGAAGACATAATCTTGGGAGCAGAGACCTGAACCTTCAATGTCTTTCTTATGAGCATAACCAACTTGCTCAAGTAAAATAAAACAAAACAGTTTATTAACAATGGACTTTTAATAGTGTGTATTATTTACTTAAATGTTTCCAAAACCTACTTTAGAAATAATCTATGTATACAGTAGTTTACTTCTGACTTACTGCCCAAAAAGAATTTCACCATTACAGTCTATCCAATGTGGACGTTCTGTATGCACAGTTAGTGTATATACTGAATGCCTCTGTAAATGTTTGTAATGAAAAGCTTACAGCTTAGTTCAGGAACACACTTTTCTGATCATACTACCTGCTTAATAAAGCAAGCAGGTAATCCAAGCCAATTCTAGTGCTAACTTAAGGGCAATAATGAGAGGTCATGCAGCTCTTTTTGTTTTAGTTACAGTGAATTTATATTATACTGCTGTGAGTTTCTTTAAAAAGTTCTTATTTATACATACCCTACTTTGGTTGCTGAGGTGTTGCATATTGCCAATTTGGCAGTAATTGTTTTTATTTTCTGAAAAATTGCATGAAATTAGTTTTGCTACTTTCAGTAGCTTTAGTGCAGATTACGCTTTAATTAAGAGCAAGTAGGCTAATATGATTTTTAATGGTGGGTTTCTTCAGTGGCATCTATAACTCTGGCTCCAGAATTTGGACAGAGATATGAGATCTTGCACTGGGGGCAATCTTCTTTGTAGGCATGCCACAAATTAAGCCCCACATCCTTTATGAGCATCACTCTGGTCCCCTTCCCATGCCCGATGTGCTGCTCTGCTTTCTTTTCTCTGCCCAATCTGCTGCTGTGATGTCTGCTCCTCCCTTATCTGTTGTCTACTATGCACAGAGGCTGCCCTTCAACTTGTGGCATACATGCCACAGACTGGCCACTTCTGTTGCCAGGGTTGGAGAGGGAAGGCAGTATTGCAACAGTAGCATGCTTTCACTTCTCAGCCAATGGATAATTTGCATCTCAGAAGCAGGTAAATCTGGGGGATGGTCTAATCTTCTATGTCCAAGCTTTCATTTTCTAATTCTACTTTAGAAACTGAAGAAGAATAACACTGATATCAGCAGTCACAAACCATTCAGATCATTTATCTTACATTTGATTCACAAAGTCAGTTCTGGATGGTTTTAGCCAACTCCTCTTTCAATTTACTTTCTTCAAGACAAAATAAGAAATTAAACTGGAAAAAACAGTATCTAAAGGCAATGAACTTAGAGAGATGTGAGCCCTACTGCTAAACAAAGAGGAAGCCCCTTGAAACCAATATATTTAAAAAGCAAAACCTGGGAATCTTTTTTTTCAGCCTGAAGCACACTTTTAGACAGAATAATAAAGTCTTGAAAATCTGGTTTCATCTTGGAGACATTCATAGACCCACGATATGGGAAACTCCATGAAATACATGGTGGTACATAAAAAATCAAGAATATGACCTTACATTCATGGAGTAACTTCTGAATTCACAAGTAATCCCATTAGTCACTGGGCTTACTCACTTGAGTAAGAGATGGTGTATCAAACTTAGGGCTTTTGCTGAGAAGAAACTGGCAATGTTCTTTGTACGCCCTCCAAATGACTTTTCTTGCTTTCCAATAGATTGCATTTTCAGGGATTTTAAAAAGCAGGCATGGTAGCTTTGTACCCTTTAGCTCTTTTTGTGTATTGTTTATTATGCTGATACTAAAGGAAGATATTTTCCTCTGACACCCTAACATCTATTGACAGCATCTCTGCTCAATGAAAATGCATGTTGGAACTGAACACTATTTGGTATCCTGCCAAAGAATATTTAGTAGCAAAGTGATAACTTAAAATAAGCAAGTATTTGAATTAGAGGTTTCTGTAAGGTTACTTTGGAATATTAAAATATTTGAGCTCTTCTGCCTTAGCATCCTCAATTCATGAACTATATAATTAATAATCCATAGGCTTGTTATTCTTAGGTTTTACTCATAAAAGTCTTTTATTCAAAATAAATGCTACCTTCAAGTTACTTTCTTCACAAAAGGCTGGCCAGTATGTTTGATTCTTTCACCAAATATTTATGCATTACTTATGTTCTTTTTATACATTTCTATGGGCCCTGATCAGAAAGTTAGGTACATCTCAGTGCTAGATTAATGGCAAGAGTCAGTTTGTGATCTAGCAAAGGGTTGTATTTCACTATGGTGCTGCTGGAGCAGTGCAGGATGGAGGATGTGACTCAGTTACAACTTCCCATCCAATCTTCCTACTGCTCTGGAGAAGGAATAAATTATATATGTATAGTTTATAGATAACATAGTGTAGGTTCCCCCACACACTGACTACCTAGTTGTGCCACCTGGGTGTACTGTGAGAGTAGAGCCAAGACTTTTTTTCTCTCTCTCCTCCATCCCAAGGAAGAATAAGGATGTAGCAGCTCTGTGGAGACTGTGTGAGATACTAGTTATATGGTATACTGATATGGGCTAGGGACAGAAATTACACATAAACTGATATAAGGGATCCAAAATTGCTTCAAATCTGTAACACAACAGAAGTTCAGTGCACATAAACTGCTTTCAAAATGACTAAAACCGGTTTAAGATGATGGATATAATATCAGACTTCACTGATTCAGGTTAAATTGGTTTATTGAATTTCTGTCCCATATCCCCTCCAGATTCAAGTTAACTCACAGTCCCATAGCATCCCAGGATACTTTGCATGTCCTCTGCAAACTCCTACTTGGAGGGTGGGTGGGCTAGACTTAGCCCCAACTGTCTTCTCCAGCCAAGCAAGGAGGCATGCTCTAGCAACCCCTGGCTTCTGGCCTGGGCCACTGCAGGTATGTGACTGCATTTTGGGAATCAAAAGTGAATGTCTGTTCATTTGCTTATCAGTTCAATCTATGCAGTTTAGACTAACCTGCAAAGATTGAATTGATTTAGCTTTGGGCTTTTTGACTGCCTGTACTTAGCCATGGAGGAATAAATGGTCACCTGACACTCTTTGTGTTCTTGTATGCGCGAATGCAGAATAGGCCACAGTTTTACTGCAAGTGATCCTTTTATAGAGAATATAATTTCTTAGGCTTTCTCTTTCTCTCTGGGTTTATATGAGGCTGCAAACAGATGTTGCCTTTGTGCCACCATAAACATTTTATGGTGACACGAAGCAAAAACAAACAGATGTCTATTCCCTTTGTCGCACCACAAATGCCCAAATTTACGGCTGTGACAAAAGGTAGGACATCTATTTGTTTTAAGGTGGGATACTGTGGGCTTGCTCTAACCCCCAATAGGGAAATTCTGGAGAATTCAGAAGCCCTGGGAGCATCTGTCAGGACTTTCTCACGTGCAGACATGCACCGTAAGGTAGAATCCCTGGGCATGCCTCTCTGGGTTTCCCTGCTTGCAGAGGGAGTCCCAGAGATTCTGACTCAGTGTCACAAGCATTGTCCCACAGGATGGGACCCTGAAGCCCTAGCAGGAGCAGGGGCCTGACCCTGCAGGACAATGGGTGATGTCTGTTTCACTTAGTGAAATGGATTAGCTGTGCTGGGTCACATCCTAGCACAGCTGATCTGCTTTATTTGGCAACATCTGTTTATAGCCTAAGATGCTATAAACTATTACAGTTATAATAATAAACAAATAGAGTAGTTATGTTAAGTGTTTATATAAGTATGAAGTGAGAAAATGGCTTTTTAAACAACTGTTCTATGAAGAAGGATAAAAATTAGCTATTTTGTACATGTCTATCCAAGTATATTTTATTAGAGCTTTCACAGTGGTAAGTATAACTCTAATAGTTTTCAGTGTTGCTTGGGTTAGACCCATAGCAAGCTTATATCACAATATGATCTTAATACTCATATTGCTGTCTCCCTTTTACTTTTCCTTCTGTTTGTCACATTCATCTGTTGCATCTTGTTTTACAACAAATTGTAAGCTCTTTGAGGATAGCTGCAAGTCTTCCCAATTTTTCACAGCACTAAAATGATGTCAGTGTTGAATCCACATAGATTCTTAGAGGTTCTATCACAGTCTGTGCAACTCATTGATTAATGATAGTAAATGCTAACAACTTGGTTTCTGTATTTCTGATTTTATTAGAATTATGATTTTTCTAAGTGAAACTGCTTATGTAAATGAAATAAATTCTAGCAATAAAATAAATAAATAAAGTACAAATAAATTATTAAAACCAGAGCCATCTGGGTGTGTCTGGATAAAAACTCACTTTTTCTAGATGAGTGAAAATGATCACTTTGTTTCCTGAAGCTCTACAGGTTCTTCAGCAGTTTAGCTTTGGAAACATTTGTGTCTCTATAGATTAATTAAATGAAAGTCAGAGTTTTACCTCAACCAGTTCTCCGTTTATTACAATTGTACCTGTAAGGATGTTTAAATAATGTAATTGATCTCACTGTTGCTTTTCATTTGCTTTGAAATATGTTTCTATTTAAAATTATCCATTAAACTAAGACAGACTTTGTTGGATATGTAATAAAAATTGTATAAATACAATTTTAATTAAAATAAATCAATGTTAAATATTTCCATTTCATTATCCTTCCTTATAAAATGACATGCATATGAAAAATGCCTTCATTGAAATAAGTGGGAATGCAAGTTGAAGATGTGCATTTTAGAGCAGGCTGGGCAAACTATTTATTTTTGGAATTTAGCCCATTTCTATTTTTCTTGTAAATTGTACAACCATCCACTCCTCCCCCCCCCCAAATTTCCATTCATTTTTTCATGTTTTGAAATGTCTTATGCTAATATTTCAATGCGTGGATCATTTGTTAAAGACCGACTGTCTTTGCTCCCAAGATCATTTTGATTGCAGCTCTTCAGGGGCGTTTTCAAAATTTGAGCAGGGTTGGCTGACAGTTACTAGTTTGTATTGATTTCAGCTTCTTGACTGGCTGAGCCTACTGCACAAAGAAGCTGTTTTGACTGTTTCTCTGTGTGATACAAACAATATTTAACAACATTTAATTACAATATTATAATTAATACAAAATGTTATAATCAAAGCAGATTGAGAATGAATTATGCTTTGTAGTGTTATATGATTTGTATTTGCATTTGTCCTCTTCATTATGTATCTTGAGGGCAACTACCCTCTCTATTGTTATTATGCTGTGCTTGTGCCAGCAATATAGACTTCAGTAGGAACTGCAGGTGCCCAACAATTCTGAAACCAGACAATTAGTGACTCTGTTATGATACTGAGGTCTGATTAGCCTCTGCCTTGTGAATACCCCCTTTGACCTAAGAGAATTGCCTTCATGGAGTTTATTACCTTAGTTTAATTCTCAGTTTTAGCTGGGGAACTGTTTGGAGCTTCTGCTTTCTTTTTTCCAGTAGTTTAGTTGATATTTTAAATAAGCCTTACATGTATTATTAATATAAGACCATATTATAAAAGAAACGCAGGGCCCTGAGAAGTATAAGAGGTCTTTTCTGCTCAATTGTGGGATAAGAGGTAACACTTGAAAGTTGAAATGAATCAGGAGCAACAGTAACAGAAAGGGTGGTTCACTTCAACCTGAGGAAATTAAATATTTCATAACAAAAAGGATTAGTCTAGAGAGGGCAGTCTGATTCCTCTGCTTCCACCAGCCAGCTGTTCTGTTTTTGTAGTCCTTAAAGTTTGGTCACCCCTGTTGCCACAGTGGTAAAGGGAAGGCAGTATTGCAGAGGTGGCCCACTTCCACTTCTCAGACCTTAAAGGTTGCACCCACGTATGTCACAGGGATTTGAGAGTCCATAATTATACGACAATAAATGCAATTTTAAGTCATGCAGCTGTAGATGCTACTTTTTCTTTGTCTTTTAATTTCTTCAGTGAGAGGACGATACTAACTGGTTATAATAAGGAGATTAGTTTATGGGAGTAGTGGGTAGGTTAGATTATTAATCTCAGTCTGTAAGTGAAACTATTCCAAATAGGGTTTTATTGATTTCCTGGAAACCTTACAATCATGTTCAATAACATAGATACTAAGGGTCAGATTCTAGTCCATCTGTTAGGCTTACAAGTAGACTTAAGCATCTAAATGTGATTCTTCTCCACACTGCTCAAGCCTCTTTAAAACTTTTAGTGTTAGATGACAGTTCTTACAAACATGGATGCATTCATGCATTTTCAGGGGTTTTAGGAGGCTGGAATAGAATTGCACTTAGGAATCTAAGTCTGCTTATTCAGTAGCCTAACTAAGGCAGAACAACTGGGGCAACCACTCCCGGTGTTGATTTGCGTAAGGTGTGGAAAGCAATGGCTGCTACCTGTTGGCTCTGGATTTATGACCCAGATACCTTGTTCCAGGTGGACCCAAACTCTCAGACTGTCCATGACCTCTCTATTTAATAATAGGCAAATTTTAATACAGTGATAGCAGATAAGAATAATGCAAACAATTCTATATCTACCAGTCCTAGAGCTGTCATCAGTGGGAACATACATCTAGCTAGTATGAGAGCTTCACCCTGAAGTTCTTTCTTGAATGCCACATGTCAGCAGCCTGGAGATTGAAGGGCGAGGCCCACACCCCCCCTTAGCTCCCCCCCTGTGGGGTGGGTGAGATGGACTGGTAGTGTGCCCTCTGTCCATAGTGGCCTTAGGTTCCCTTCTCAGGAACCTTTTCTGCTCTGGAAGTCCTCTTTTTGGACTCTTTCTCCCCTCTGATGACGCTTCATCTCTGCTCATTATTGATTGGTCTCTCTCTGGTCATCAAACTGTCGACATTTTGTTTTGTCCGCATAATCATGGGTGAGTGGTGCCTCCTGAGACTGGGGGCCAAAGTGTGTAGGCAGCAGCATCATAAACATTGGTGGTGGGATGGTGAGTGGTGACTACCTGCTGAAGCCAGTGGTGGCGGAGGAAGTGGGTGGTAAGCAGCAACTGCCTGCAGAAGCTGGCAGTGGTGTTGCTGGTGTGCGTGTTGGGGGGGGTGCCTGCCATAGATCACTCACAGAAACCTGTGTTGGCATTGTCGTCAGCAGGGTGGCGAGTGGCAACCACCTGCAGAAGCCGGCAGCATTTATGACACATTATAACCTGCCTGACATCTGACTCCCCAGGTATCTCTCCAACATTCATCCCCCTTCTCTCTCTCTTTCCACCCCGCCCCCCCCGCCTGTCTCTCACCCATTGACTCCTCAATCTACATTTTCCTGACTACCTGTCTTGTATGCAGACCAGACCAGCCCCTGGCTTCTTTACTTTTCATCCCATCCAGGAAGAGCACACACCAACTGCAGAAACTTCCTTAGCCTGACGAAGGGTTTTTGAACCCGAAAGCTTGCTTAATAACTATTCTCCAACCATTTGGGTTGATCTAATAAAAGATATCAGATTCACCCAAGGAACCTTGCCTGCCTATTTCCTAATATCTAGCCTTTTTCTTCTTCTCTTTAATTTTCTTTTCCATACTCCAAGCCTATTAACTATTTGCTCTTCTCCAACAGGCAAGAAAAATACTTGATTAACATTACCATGTACCATTTCACCCCCGCTTTCTCTCTTTCTTGGCTTCCTTCAGGCTTTTTCCACAGGTCCATGACTCCTAAACCTCTCCTCATTCTTTTGAGTTTGGTTTGTCTACATCTTTCCTATAGTGTCCAAAACTGGACACAGTACGGGTACTCCTCGCTGAACGTCATCCTGGTTAATGCTGTTTTGTTATGATGTCGCTGATCTATTAGAGAACATACTTGTTTTAAAGTCGGTTATAACGTTGTTTGGCCGCCGCCTGCTAGTAGGTAATTACTGTGACATAATTGGATTTGCTTAACCTCGTTTTGCTTAAAGTCACATTTCTCAAGAACGTAATGGCGGCGTTAAGCGAGGAGTAGCTGTCCTGCAGCTGAGTCCCTCCTCCCTCCCCGTATCAAGGAGAACAGACTAATTACATCCTGTGTCCTACCTATGATGCACATCTCAATCCAGTCCCCCACTGTACAGTTGGGCCGGCGGGGATCGGCTCCGCGCCTGGTCCTGTCCTGAGCATCTGAGTTGAGGTGCATCAAGGGGCCACCCAGAACTTTTGGGAGCCAATCTTTGGGGGGGGGGGGGGATGTGCCCCCCCCCTTTGCCTCCCCTACCAGTTACCTATGAGCATATTCCTTTGTTTCAACAAACTTATGACATGCACACATCCTAATTTAGGCTTTTTCCAGGCCTCCTAATTTTGTCCATGTACCAAAACCAGAAATCCCAAGGGCTCTGTCGTTTGACACTGTGATCTGCAGAGTCCGTTATCTCTGTTTGGGTACACTGTTCATGTTATGGAACCGTGTGGTACATGTCTTCAATTTCCCAGCCCGTGTATCTACTTGCTGCTTGCCTGTGTCAGACACAGTGGGCCCTGAAGGAAATGTTGTCACAAACAGGCTTTTAGAAACCAATTAACTGTTGTCTTTCCCCTGGACCATTATTTTAATGCAATATCTACTTTACCTACAAGCCAAATCTCAAAAGCAACCTCTAAATACCATTTTCTAGCCATCACTAGTGAAACTATGCAATTTTACTGGCAGAGTGGCAGAACCAGTCATTGCCAGCTAGTACTGTAACAGCATCAGCTAAAATATTTCACTGTGCATTTACAGTTTCTATTAAAAGTATGTAACTTTTCTGAGATTATTTTAAAATGGAAAATGGGTCACTCCCCAAGAAATATTGTAAGCATAAATTATTGAGCAAATGCAGCTCTTTGCATTTTCACACACTTCAAAACAATTTTCTAAAACTGTTAAGAAAATTATAATTCCAAGGATTCATCATCATGTGACACACAAAGTGAAAAAAGTTCATACAGAAATGTTCATTAGATACAGCTGGAGAGTCAAACTGGTATCTGGAAAAAATGTATATTAGATAATATATTCTTCTTGTTTAAATTTCCCTTGCTATTAAACTCAGTGGTGTTCTTAGCTTCCTATTTTGAACTCCTGCCTGGCATTACTGTGCATTATTATAACATGGCCTAGCTGATACATTTCACCCTGGGGCTGGATACCAACTTGTTCTTTTGAAAAAAAAAATTAATAAACTGTGACACATTTGATTAAGCTCCCCCTGATATGGACCCTCCCCATATTTGTATGTTTGATTCCAATCTATGGTCTCAATCTAAGCTTTCTTGTATCTCAGTAGGGTACAATACTTCCTGTCCTTGGTCCCACTGCCCTATTTTTTAACACAAATTCTGTGTCTATGGGGAGTGGAGTCTCAGACAACAAGTATCTCCCAAACCTTCTCAGAAACAAATTTAAATTAAGACATTATAAAATGTAGCAATCACATCACCCAGAATTATTTAATGCATAGAAGCTCTAGACACCATCATCCTGAAACAAAGATAAACAATAGCAGAAAGTGAAGGAAGGAGGGTAACACCAGAAGGAGGAAAAAAAGGAAAAAGAAGAAGCTTCACTGATTTCTTTGCCTAACACTGAAACTTGCCACATACTTAATAACCTTGGAATATTAAGAGAAGGGTCAAACAAAGTACAGTGAGTTAAAAAGGGTGTGGACTTATAGAGAATCACCTTCTCCATGTTAAATGTTTGTGAGCTGTCTTTTATCCTGTAATAGTACTGTAGGTACTATTATACTACTAGGCAATAGGTAGAAAATAAACCAGGTAGCATAGCCCTCTCCGAAAGAAGAGGAAATTATCGGGGTTTATCATTCACTTATCAAGGGGGGTATGACCAGACACATAAACATTTCCTCGGAACATCTGATGTGCAACAAGTCCCTGCCACCTTCTGACTTGCTGCAATTTGTTTTTTTACTTCAAGATAAAGACATAAATTAACACATAAGTGTTACATTTTACTGGGGAAATCATAGTTCTACAGGTAGAAACTAGGGGTGTGCAAAACAGGCTGTATTCGATTCAGAGTCAGCCCGAATCAGGGACAGTGATTTGATTTATTGATTTGGATCACTGTCCTGATTCAATTTGGCCAAATCTGAAGATTTGATGCTGATTCGGAGAATCAGAGATTTGGCTATAGACAAGCTTTAAATGTTTTTTCTACATACCTTGATTTATCAGACATGGCTCATGGATACTGTGATGGCAGGGCAGATGGAGCATCTCACAGGAGTGTGCCCCCCCCCCGCATGTTCAGCAGCAGACCCCTCCCCCTCCACCCTCCAGCTTGGCAATCAGCCATGGGGGGACCCCCAGACCGAGGAGGCACCAGTCGCTGAGCCGGGGGGTGGCTGAGTCCCCCATGTGCTCCCCAGCGGACCCGGAAGTGGACCAGAAGTGCTTCTGGTCCACTTCCAGGTCCACTGCTGAGTGTATCGGGGACCCCACCATGCTCCTGTGGGACGCTGCATCCACCCCAGCATCTCAGCATTCATGAGCCACCTGGTACCTTGAGGTATGTAGAAAAAAACATTTAAAGCTATATCTGAATCATCAAATCTTTCTGAATCTCTCCAAATCAATTAGGAGGGTTTCGATTCGATTCGGAGAGATTAGAGGGTCTCCTAATTTGATTCAGATTCAGAGATTTGGCTGCTGAATCAGGCTGAATCTCCACCAAATTGAATCAGTGACTGAAGCTTTGCACATTCCTAGTAGAAATCCTAGATGTACAAGTGTTCACATAGTTTCTACCAGATAAAAAATTGTCAGTCTAGTAGAAAAATCAGTTACCTCTAATGAGGTATAAGTGTTCTCTGATAGAGGCTCTACCAGAGAAATGAACACTTGTACACCTATCAATGAACCCCAGATCTATGCCTTTGGGATACAGGATGGGGCAGGGCCTGGTAGATCTAGATTCAATCATGGAGAATCTGAAGTGCCCAAACCCTATCCCCCTCAACGTGGACTGGTCTGAGATCACCAGATCCCTGCCCCATCATACTTAGTTTCATAGTAGCTAGGGTCAGGAGGGACCTGAACAGATCATCTAGCCTGATCCCCTGCCACAGGCAGGAATGAATGCTGGGTTCACAAGACCCCAGACAGGTGATAATCTAACCTCTTTTTGAATTTACCCAAGGTAGGGGTGAGGACCACTTCCCTAGGAAGTTGGTTCCAGATTCTGGCCACTCTGACTGTAAAATACTGCCTCCTGATTTCTAACCTAAACCTATTCTCCATCAGCTTCTTACTATTGTTCCTCGTCACCCCAGGTGGTGCTGGGGAGAATAGGGCTCTTCCTATTTGCTGATGATCTCCCCTGATGAGTTTGTAGGCAGCCACTAGGTCCCCCCTCAGCCTCCTCTTGCTGAGGCTGAACAGGTTCAGGACCCTCAGTTTCTTTCCTGCTGCCCTCTCACCAAATGGGTGGCCCTCCTCTGAACTCTCTCCAGGCTGGCCACATCCTTTTTAAAGTGTGGTGCCCAGTACTGGACACAGTACTCCAATTGCAGCCTGACCAATGTCGCATAGAGGGGGAGTATCACTTCTCTGGACTGACTTGAGATGCATCTGCGGATGCATGACAAGGTATGGCTGGGGCTCGCGGGGGGACGTTTGGGATGGCAGCTCATGTTCATCTTGGAGTCAATAATGACTCCAAGATCCCTTTCTGCCTCTGTGCTTTCAAGAGGGGAACTCCCCAGCCTGTATGTATGCCGTGGATGCCTTCTCCCAAGGTGCAGCACCCTGCATCTATCTAGGTTGAACCCCATCCTATTCTCATCTGCCCTCTTGGGCCTGGGAACTCCCAGTTTTGAGCTGCCAGCACTGAACCTGCCAGCACCTGACTGCAACCAAACTAATCTGACCTGTGTTGGAACTGAGCCCATTGACAGATGCTAAAATCTTTTGAATTCTGTGTATATACCAGTCAGGTCAAAAGCTGGCCACCCTTTTGTGGCTCCTTCATCTTCTACTAAATCTTAAGCAAGTTGTAACAGACAGAGACTCCTGTCACAGAGACCAAGCTCATTCATCAGGAGAGTGGCTCAGTTTGTAAACAGACTATTAAGATACGAGCTGCCAGCCCAAGAGTAGGCAACCTCCAAAGGGGGAGGCAGGTAATCCTCTTGCATCCAGAAAGACTGACATCTGAGATGGGTGAGTCATTGGACAGAAGAACTAATAAGAACAGACAGATAAGATCCAGCACAGAAGAGGGCAAGGTGGCAGAGCCAGGAGGAAGGCAGCAAGAGGTGCTGTGAGGAAGCCCCCACAAAGGAATGGCACTCTTCATGCAGGAAGAGAGAGAGGGAATGCTTGGCAAGGAATCCAGGTAAGAAATCAGACTCTTGGGGAATCCAGGCAGAGAAAATTCCAGGCATCTACCCTTTGAAGCTGCACTTTCTCCAAGGACCATTTTTGTTCACTGCCAGGTTTCATGATTGCTCAGATCAAGCTGCCGAAGTTAAAATGACAGTAAACCCTTTTAACTTATTGAAAATCTTTCTGTAAGTTGTTGGGGGGGGGGGGGGAAACAGTGTAACAGCCAGAACCGGAGGGATTAATAAGCAATAAATACATGCTTCTTGGAGGCATTTGCTATTTTGACTAAACAGGTAATATTAGTTAATATAAAACTTGCAAGTTTTTAAACTGCAGATGTAACTTGCCTGTCATAAGTTTAACCAAAGTGATAAATTAACTGTTCATGGAACTGACTGGGCCCCATAGGCAAAGCTGTAGCTGTAAGATTAGGAGACCTAACGATTTTTTGCTCAGGGTTCAGCTTTAACAATAAGAACTGGATCTAACTGCCTGGCACAGCTAACACATTCCAGGAAAAAATGTCCCAAGAAAGCATATTCAAATGAAATCTAAAAGAGGTTGGAGCTTAGGAGGAGCAATGTCAATTTCAAACCTAAAGGTGCTTCATCAGAATTTGCTAATTGGATAAACCCGAGTTTGGGTAGTAACCTTTTATGATAATTTTTAACACCTTTCAATCCCATAGGGTAACAGCTATTGGGCAACATTGTGAGTGGCTCTGAGGCCAACAGAGTAACATAAGAATAGGTATAAAAAGCATGTACATCAGGTAACCAGCAGGAAGGAGGGAACAGAATGGTCATTTCTGTTCCATGCCCGGACCCCAGACTCCTGGTGTGAGTGAGGATCGGATCCTGATCAAGGGAACTTCCCTGGTAACCCTCTGACAGCATCAATTGGGAATGCCTAACTTCGTTGGAATCACTTGACACATACCTGGCATTGAGGGACTATCGATAAGTTGCCAACCCATGTCTGTCTATCTGTTGTTTTGAACAGCCCAGTGGCTAATACCCTTGCAGTGCCCAGTTGGCCTGCAACAGAATTGATCTATCTGTTGTTATTATCTGTTGTTATTATTTACTATAATCCCTTTTATACTGCATTATCTGCTTATTGCATTTATCTTTCTGTTAACTGTTGTGTGTGTGTAAGCTATAATAAATTTGCCTACATTTCACTCCTAGCCTTGCCTCCTCGATCCGAAACTGAATCAAACAGCCCAGTTGGCCTGTGATAAAATTAATATACTAACAGTGCCCAGCTGGCCTGTGACAGGGGAGTGGTGCTGAGTTAAAGTATAAGCCTGAGTTTCAGTTGGGAATTTGCAGCTGGTGAACTGGATGGGACTGACTGAGGAAGCTCAGAGGTCCCAGAGTGCTAGAGAGGAACAAGTGCCAGAGAAGCAGTGGAGGTATGAGCCCACCAGGGCAGGACACAAGCTGTAATATTGCCCAAGAGGGTGAGAAAGAGAGAAAGAGAGACACAGACCTAGCACCCAAGGAGGCCAAATCAGGAGTCCAAAGTCTAAGCAGGGCAGACACTGGGGGCCGAGGGACCATCATACATGCAGTGCAAAGACTAGACAGAGTCAGTGAGCCCACAACCCCAGAGGTGTGAGAACTATGGCCACAGGCCCATAACCCCAAGTGGGGCAGAGACTAATAAAGATGTTAAAGCCTGGATTACTAGAGAGGAGATTGGGACCAAGTCCCCACTGATATTAGCAAACGGTAACACCTGCAAATCATGGGCATGGCTGCAGGAGAGGTCAGAGGTCATGAATAGTCTGTAAGACTACCAGTGCCTTGAGAGTCTGGGAACATTACCCTTAAGGCACCTGGGACTGGGGCTGGCTGAGAGAGAGAGGTACCAAGGTGAGATAAGTGATTCCTGGGATCCTGGGTGTCCCCTTGACAATACGTTTCTCCCAAGAAACATCAAAAGCATGGCAGATAAAGGAGAACCCAGGACCCAGTTAATCACATGTTCAAGGGTCACCAGGGATGCTATTATGTGTCCCAACTCCTTCCTCCTATACAAGTATTGTGGTTTTCTTCTGCTAAGACAGAAATACCACCAGTCCAGCACATAAGGAGATGCACTTTGCAATAAGCTAAACATGGAGTCACCAACTAATTCTACTGTCATAACTACTTCATCGCACTTATTAACATACTCATCTTTTTCAAGAATTCAAGAGTGCTGTAACCTGTGCTGTAGGTCAGAGACAAATAATCAAACAAGGTAAACAAAATATCATCATACTTGATTGTGCTCACTTCTCAATGGATGCAAAGAGCACAAGAAATTTCCCTATCTTTTTCCTCTTGCCCTTCAGCAGAAATTGCATTTTACAACCTTGCACTACCTGAACTACAAGGTTTGTTCCCTTATAACATCGTCTGTCAACAGCTGGAGAGAGATACCCCTCTTTGTCGTCTAGGTAGAATCATGATATTTGGCCCACTCTATAAAAAGAAAATAAAGATTAGAGATGATGGTAATATGCCAGTTTCAAGAAGAGCTGTTGCAATGCTAAGTCATCAGCACTACCTACATTGGTACCCCGGACATGATGAACTGAGCAGTGGGTTAAGAGTTATAAGAAAATCAAGATGCTTTAAGAGCTACTACTGTAGTCAGACATGGGTTCGGTTTTTTTTTTAATGATCAGCATTTCATAGCATTTTTAAAGCAATCTTTTATAGGTCTGATTCAGAAGTTAGGTTTCTCTGAAATAAAAGTAAAGATACTTTCTGCTAAAGCTCCCATTTTTCACTGTATTTGTATAAAATTTGGCCCTAAAAGTTTGAAAAGCATATACAATTTTATTTCTGGGGAGGGATGAGTAAGTTTTTGTAATGTTTTTGTAATTTATGTTCATTTCATTAAAATAGAATTCTTCATATTCCATTAATTTCCGTATCTCCTTCTTCTGCATTAGGCAACAGACCCATTGACTGATACACAGAAGCTTTATTAAAAATTCATTAGACTGTAAAGTCTCTCATTCTGTAATCAGAATTAAGTAGTTTTCTAATGTCATTAGACAGAACTGGATTTAAAATGGTATCAGTAGTTTCAACGGACTCTGAAATGCTAAATTAAATACAACAAATGTTTTCCACTTGTTTTTATTTGAAATATTAGCATCCATCATACTACTAACTAAAACTACTTTGCAGTGATTTCCCTAACAGCAAAAATTTCCAATATTATTTTCTAGTCCCAGTTGCACTGGTCTTTAGACTCATTAACTTTTCATAGTGTCAAAGGCTTTTCTGGAAGAGGAGTTCAGTGACAATGTTGAATTGTTGCTCCAGTCATACTGACTGCATACCTAAAAACTGAGTTTCCAGTTAGTAAACTCTTGTGGTGAAAACTTGTCATGTAATCTTTCAATTTCCTTTAGTGCTGTGAATGCTAAAAATCAATAAAGAGTTCAAACCAAATTATTGCAGGAAAAAACAGCAGAATAATTGAAAAGTGCAATGTAAATATTATTCTTCCAATATATATAACATTTCATGAGAGTCACAAAGCTGACTGAAGTCAACTGGAGTTGCAAATGTTTGGCAACTAATCCTTATTATTGTTCTTTATTTGTTTCTGACTTAAGATAGCAGGGGTAAAAGTAGATGTCATTTTTGTTGTGGCATCAGCACTGATCATAGAATCATAGAAAATTAGTGTTGGAAGGGACCTCAGGAGGTCATCTAATCTAACTCCCTGCTCAAAGCAGGACCATCGCCAACCAGATCATTCTAGCCAGGGCTTTGTCAAGCCAGACTTTAAAAACCTCCGTGGATAGAGACTCCACCACCTCTTTAGATAACTTGTTTCAGTGCTTTACTACCCTCCTAGTGAGAAAGTATTTCCTCATATCCAACTTAAACCCACCTTGCTGCAACTTGATCTGTCATCTGCCACCACTGAGAACCATCTAGCTCCAGAGGACTCTAGCTGATCAGCAGAAACAAATGTCACTGGGGCCATTGTCCCATAGGATCAGGTCCCTGTTGCTCTCAGGGCTTCAGGGGTCCAATCCTGTGGGAAAACAGCCTAGGGGGCTGCACCCTGACCTAGAGCAGGGTTTCCACCCAGGGGTTCCCCAGCTTGTACATGTGCATGACCAAGGTCAGGGCATGGCAGCGTGAAATGTGTGCCCCAGAAATCCCCTGCAGGGGATTTCCCAGGGCCTGAAATAAGCAAACAGACATCTTCCCTTATAATGTGTCACAAACTCTGACTAGGCTTTGTCATGCAAACAATTTGGGGCAGTTGGAGTGTGACATGTCTGTTTGCACCCCAGGTCTCTTGGTTAATAAACCACTTTCTTATGGAATAACATACCTTTCTATGTGAAATACAGTAATATTTGGGCCTTAGAACCTGGCACTACAGACATTTCTAAAGTAAGTAACGAGTGCCTAAATCTGAGTGTCTAAATTAAGATTACTTTTATAAGGGCCTGGCTTTCAGGAAATTCTGAATGACCCCGCTAGAAGTACTCAGGCCCTTTTGAGGAGTCATTACTAGTCATTTTTTGAACATTTTGTCCACTATGTATATGTCTCAGTGGAAGCTAACCTATTCATAAACAATTGCTGAATCATCCAATCACCTGACTCCTTGCAAAGAATATTCAGTGAAAAATACCCCATACTGTGCATATTGCCCAATTCATTTATTCATAGCATCTAAAAGAGTCGCAGGCATGTCCTCTGCAAGCAACATTTACGGTCTTAGAAGCTGACTATGGAGGCCAAAGATGAGGGACTGGCTGGTCAATGGAATGTAAGTTTTCTTAGCTGAGATTTTCCTTGGTCCATTCATTGCTTTTGTCCAGATGTAGGGATCGGCAAAATATGTTCAAAGTGCTTGGAGAAAGAGCTCCATTATGTTTTACTGACCATCCTCAAAAACATTTGGAAAGAAGTCAATCAGTGCCATTCAAAGCATATTTCAGTCTCTTTAGCTGATTGTTGTTGAAGCCTTCAAGAAAGTTGAACACTCATGGCTTTTTCATGTCTTATTTTCTGGAACTTAATAAAATGAAAAATCAGAGAAATAAGCTAGCACTGTAATTCAAATTGTGATTGAATGTGTCCGTTTATCTGCAAAGTAATTTTTTTGTAAACAACAAACAACACCTCAGCTTTAATTTAATTTTAGGCAGACAGTGTATTTCTTCTCATCAGCAGCAAGAAAGCCTCATGCTTGGCATCCTATGTAATATTTGAGAACAAATATTTAACATGTCAGCAACAGAAATAAAGGACCTCTGCATAGAGAGCTTATCTGACCTACTCATCTGTTGTACCATTAATTATTTCCAAAAATAATAATTCTGGAAGTGCTATCTTTAGAAATTAAACTGTTAACTGTTCCACAGTCAACACTTCATGACTGGAACAGGCATCTGCCAAGTGAGTGGAAGGAACAGACTTGTAAAGAGACAATGGGACCAAGTAGAATTAAAAGGCGCACAAAAGCAGATTTATTGACAAAAATAAGAAAAGGAAAAGAAGGGGAGGTGTCACGGCTTCCCAGTATTATAAATAACACAGAAATCCAGGATGTAGTTGCTGAGGCTATCATAGCAGTGGAGTGCCTAAGAGAAAGAAGAAGCAGACTGTAGCCTGTTTCACATCTCTTATTCAGCAGAGTATTTTATCCTGCCATGTTTACTGCAAACTGTTATCTGCTGCACCTGTGACTCCTTAATTAGCCACAGCTGGGCTGGCTGCTGTCTTATGGCCCCAGTTCTCAGAGTGGCTGAATGCTCAACAAATCCAAATGTTTTCTGTTTCAATGAAAGGAGAGGAAGTCCCTGCCAGTTCATCAGTTAATGTAGCCTCTACAGCCATGGATGGATAATGGTGGGGGTAAGGCTTTGCAGATGCTAGCTTCCTTTCTTCAGTTTAGCTACATTTTCTCAGCTAAGTCCCTGGCAGCAGGCAAGACATACAGAAAAAAAGCAAAAGCAAAGGTAATCCTCTTTCTCTGAGGAAAGGTTGGGAAGGCAAAACACAAGAGTGACTTAAAGGAAATGAAGGAGAGCTAATTACCAATCCTCCCCCATTTGAATTACACTTACCAGAAAAAGTACTTGGTGCCTAAGAGACTCTGGAGCTCAGGAGCACATCTGGTGCCCTGTTCCTGTGCAGTCATTTATGCCACAATAATGTTGGTGTGTAAAGTATCATTTGAATTTTATTGCGCTTTTAATTCATTTTCATTGATGTGAATGCCTACTTTTGATGCAGACCCTATAAAATTAAAATGGAACAGTCTCAAGACCCTACAGTAGGCTGGCCTTGCTGGAACCCTGAACACTGACAGTAACTATAAAGATGACAAGAAATTTCATACCTATACAAAGTACCAATTTGGGGTGAGTTATCTGGTGGACTAATTTAGTAGTTCCAGGGATGACATTGAATATCTCCATTAAAATTTTAGCATGATGTTTTACACCTCATCCTCAATCACATTTACAGATAACATTAAATGAAGGACTACATAAGGGTTTCTGAGAGATTAAACTAACAATAAGCTACATACTGGAAAATGCAAGTCAAAATATTGGAGGAGAAATAATCCTAACAAGAATATTCAGTAGGAAGAGGACTGCAGGGGGGTTTGCTATCAGTCTGCTTGTAAAAGGTTTAAATACCAAAGAGAGAATTATGTAGGACTGTACAAAGATACATGTCTAACTGGATGCCATTGAGAAAGGAAACTTTTGCTGAATAACTGGCAAAAAAAAATCTCCTAATCATAAGGATTTAGGGGTTGTGAAGTATTCTTCCAACAGAAGAAAAAAAAATCTATCACTTGGGATTCTTATCATTTGGTAAACTAGTAATAGGGAACAACTGTCTGGATAATCTAAAAGATGTCCAGTCCTGCTACAGATTATTTTGTGTGAGAAAGTAAATTATTTAGCCTGTTAGTGCATCAGTTCCCTATCTATGAAAAGGAGAGAACCATCTTACCTTTTCTTCTACCCTTTCTTCATAGGTCCTGATCCTAGAAATGACTGTGAGAGGACTTGGTAGAGCACCCCTGCTTTTACCACAAGTATTATTGATGGACAGCCCTTGGTGCAAAAAGCCCCAGCTCTGCAAAGATTAAATTGCATACTTCACTTTATGTTCTGTGAGCAATCCTG